>NW_027490753.1:0-59490 GCF_050948175.1 Xylocopa sonorina | reverse complement strand
TATTCATTGCGAAGTGTCATGTATATCTCGTATTCACTTCAAACGAATGTAAATGCGACACTTCCATGCTAGGAAATAGCGTTTGCAGATGTCTACGTATCGTAGCACTAGAGTTCTAATGCTTCTTAGAACGCGATACAGCATCTCACTCCTATGTTTCATGATAAGATATAATATTCATTGCGAAGTGTCATGTAAACCTCGATTTCACTTCACAAGAATGTAAAAGCGACACTTCCTTGCTAGGAAATATTGTTTGCAAGATGTTTACGTATCACAGCAATAGAGTACTAATGCTTCTTAAAACGAGATGTCGTATTTAATTTCTATGTTCCGTAATAAGATATAATATTCATTGTGTAATGTTATGCATACCTCGTATTCACTTCAAAAGTATGTAAGTGCGACACTTCCTTGCTAGGAAATATTGTTTGCAGATGTCTACGTATCGTAGAAATGAAGTTCTAGTGCTTCTTAAATCACGATATCGCATCTCATTTCTATGTTTCGTGAGAAGGTGTAATATTCACTGCGAAGTGTCATGTATACATGGTATTCACTTCAAAAGAATGTAAATGCGACACTTTCTTGCTAGGAGATATTGTTTGCAGATGTATACGTATCGTCGCAATAGAGCTCTAATGCTTCTCAAAACGCGAAATCGCAACTCATTCCTATGTTTCATGATAAGATATAATATTAATTGCGAAGTGTCATGTATATCTCGTATTCACTTCAATAGAATGTAAATGCGAAACATCCATGCTAGGAAATATCGTTTGCAGATGTCTACGTATCCTAGCAATAGAGCTCTAATGCTTCTTAAAACGCGGTATCGCATCTCACTGCTATGTTTCACGAGAAGATATAATACTCATTATGGAGTGTCATGTATACCTCGTACTCACTTCAAAAGAATGTAAATGCGACCCTACCATCCTAGGAAATAGCGTTTGCAGATGTCTACGTATCGTAGCACTAGAGTTCTAATGCTTCTTAGAACGCGATATCGCATCTCACTTCTATGTTTCATGATAAGATATAATATTCATTGCGAAGTGTCATGTATACCTCGTATTCACTTCAAAAGAACGTAAATAAGACACTTCCATGCTAGGAAATGGCGTTCGCAGATGTCTACGTATCGTAGCAATAGAGTTCTAATGCTTCTTGGAACGCGATAACGCATCTCACTCCTATGTTTCATGATAAGATATAATATTCATTGCGAAGTGTCATGTATACCTCGTATTCATTTCAAAAGAACGTAAATAAGACACTTCCATGCTAGGAAATAGCGTTTGCAGATGTCTACGTATCGTAGCAATAGAGTTCTAATGCTTCTTAGAAGGCGATATCGTATCTCACTTCTATGATTCATGATAAGATATAATATTCATTGCGAAGTGTCATGTATACCTCGTATTCACTTCAAAAGTATGTAGATGCGACACTTCCATGCTATGAAATAGCGTTTGCAGATGTCTACGTATCGCAGCAATAGAGTTCCAATGCTTCCAGAAAGCGATATCGCATCTCTCTTCTATGTTTCATGATAAGGTATAATATTCATTGCGAAGTGTCATATATACCTCGTCTTCACTTCAAATGAATGTAAATGCGACACTTCCATGCTAGGAAATAGCGTTTGCAGATGTCTACGTATCGTAGCAATAGAGTTCTAATGCTTCTTAAAACGCGATATCGCATCTCACTGCTATGTTTCATGAGAAGATATAATACTCATTATGGAGTGTTATGTATACCTCATTCTCACTTCAAAAGAATGTAAATGCGACCCTTCCATCCTAGGAAACAGCGTTTGCAGATGTCTACGTATCATAGCAATAGAGTTCTAATGCTTCTTAGAAGGCGATATCGCATCTCACTTCTATGATTCATGATAAGATATAATATTCATTGCGAAGCGTCGTGTATATCTCGCATTCACTTCAAACGAATGTAAATGCGACACTTCCATGCTAGGAAATAGCATTTGCAGATGTCTACGTATCGTAGCAATAGAGTTCGAATGCTTCTTAAAACGCGATATCGCATCTCACTGCTATGTTTCATGAGAAGATATAATATTCATTATGGAGTGCTATGTGTACCTCGTACTCACTTCAAAAGAATGTAAATGCGACCCTACCATCCTAGGAAATAGCGTTTGCAGATGTCTACGTATCGTAGCAATAGAGTTCTAATGCTTCTTGAAACGCGATATCGCATCTCACTGCTATGTTTCATGAGAAGATGTAATACTCATTATGGAGTGTTATGTATACCTCGTTCTCACTTCAAAAGAATGTAAATGCGACCCTTCCATCCTAGGAAACAGCGTTTGCAGATGTCTACGTATTGTAGCAATAGAGTTCTAATGCTTCTTAGAACGCGATATCGCATCTCACTTCTATGTTTCATGATAAGATATAATATTCATTGCGAAGTGTCATGTATACCTCGTATTCACTTCAAAAGAACGTAAATAAGACACTTCCATGCTAGGAAATAGCGTTTGCAGATGTCTACGTATCGTAGCAATAGAGTTCTAATGCTTCTTAGAATGTGATATCCCATCTCACTTCTATGATTCATGATAAGATATAATATTCATTGCGAAACGTCATGTATATCTCGTATTCACTTCAAACGAATGTAAATGCGACACTTCCATGCTAGGAAATAGCGTTTGCAGATGTCTACGTATCGTAGCAGTAGTGTTCTAATGCTTCTTAAAACGCGATATCGCATCTCACTGCTATGTTTCATGAGAAGATATAATATTCATTATGGAGTGTTATGTATACCTCGTACTCACTTCAAAAGAATGTAAATGCGACCATTCCATCGTAGGAAATAGCGTTTGCAGATGTCTACGTATCGTAGCAATAGAGTTCTAATGCTTCTCAAAACGCGATATCGCATCTCACTGCTATGTTTCATGAGAAGATATAATATTCATTATGGAGTGTTATGTATACCTCGTACTCACTTCAAAAGAGTGTAAATGCGACCCTTCCATCCTAGGAAATAGCGTTTGCAGATGTCTACGTATCATAGCAATAGAGTTCTAATGCTTCTTGGAACGCGATAACGCATCTCACTTCTATGTTTCATGATAAGATATAATATTCATTGCGAAATGTCATGTATACCTCGTATTCACTTCAAAAGAATGTAAATGCGACACTTCCATGCTAGGAAGTAGCGTTTGCAGATGTCTACGTATCGTAGCAATAGGGTTCTAATGCTTCTTAAAACGCGATATCGCATCTCACTTCTATGTTTCATGATAAGATATAATATTCATTGCGAAGTGTCATGTATACCTCGTATTCACTTCAAAAGAATGTAAATGCGACACTTCCATGCTAGGAAATAGCCTTTGCAGATGTCTACGTATCGTAGCAATAGAGTTCTAATACTACTTAAAACGTGATGTCGTATTTCATTTCTATGTTTCGTGATAAGATATAATATTCATTATGGAGTGTTATGTATACCGCGTATTGACTTCAAAAGAATGTAAATGCTACACTTCCTTGCTAGGAAATAACATTTGCAGATGTCTACGCATCGTAGCCATAGAGTTCTAGTGCTTCTTAAACAGCGATATCGCATTTCACTTCTATGTTTCGTGATAAGACATAATATTCATTGCGAAGTGTCATGTATACCACGTATTCACTTCAAAAGAATGTAAATGCGACACTTCCATGCTAGCAAATAGCGCTTGCAGATGTCTACGTATCGTAGCAATAGAGCTCTAGTGCTTCTTAAAACGCGATTTCGCATCTCACTTATATGTTTCATGATAAGGTATAATATTCATTGCGAAGTGTCATGTACACCTCGTGTTCACTTCAAATGAATGTAAATGCGACACTTCCCTGCTAGGAAGTAGAGTTTGCAGGTGTCTACGTATCGAAGCAATAGGGTTCTACTGCTTCTCAAAACGCGATATCGCATCTCATTTCCATGTTTCATGGTGAGATATAATATTCATTGCGAAGTGTCATGTATACCTCGTATTCACTTCAAATGAATGTAAATGCGAAACTTCCATGCTAGCAAATAGCGTTTGCAGATGTCTACGTATCGTAGCAATAGAGTTCTAATGCTTCTTAAAACGCGATATAGCACCTCATTCCTATGTTTCATGATAAGATATAATATTCATTGCGAAGTGTCATGTATATCTCGTATTCACTTCAAACGAATGTAAATGCGACACTTCCATGCTAGAAAATGGCGTTTGCAGATGTCTACGTATCGTAGCACTAGAGCTCTAATGCTTCTTAGAACGCGATATCGCATCCCACTTCTATGTTTCATGATAAGATATAATATTCATTATGGAGTGTTATGTGTACCTCGTACTCACTTCAAAAGAATGTAAATGCGACCCTTCCATCCTAGGAAATAGCGTTTGCAGATGTCTACGTATCGTAGCAATAGAGTTCTAATGCTTGTTGAAACGCGATATCGCATCTCACTGCAATGTTTCATGAGAAGATGTAATACTCATTATGGAGTGTTATGTATACCTCGTTCTCACTTCAAAAGAATGTAAATGCGACCCTTCCATCCTAGGAAACAGCGTTTGCAGATGTCTACGTATTGTAGCAATAGAGTTCTAATGCTTCTTAGAACGCGATATCGCATCTCACTTCTATGTTTCATGATAAGATATAATATTCATTGCGAAGTGTCATGTATACCTCGTATTCACTTCAAAAGAACGTAAATAAGACACTTCCATGCTAGGAAATAGCGTTTGCAGATGTCTACGTATCGTAGCAATAGAGTTCTAATGCTTCTTAGAAGGTGATATCCCATCTCACTTCTATGATTCATGATAAGATATAATATTCATTGCGAAACGTCATGTATATCTCGTATTCACTTCAAACGAATGTAAATGCGACACTTCCATGCTAGGAAATAGCGTTTGCAGATGTCTACGTATCGTAGCAGTAGTGTTCTAATGCTTCTTAAAACGCGATATCGCATCTCACTGCTATGTTTCATGAGAAGATATAATATTCATTATGGAGTGTTATGTATACCTCGTACTCACTTCAAAAGAATGTAAATGCGACCATTCCATCCTAGGAAATAGCGTTTGCAGATGTCTACGTATTGTAGCAATAGATTTCTAATGCTTCTTGGAACGCGATAACGCATCTCACTTCTATGTTTCATGATAAGATATAATATTCATTGTGAAGTGTCATGTATACCTCGTTTTCACTTCAAAAGAATGTAAATGCGACACTTCCATGCTAGGAAGTAGCGTTTGCAGCTGTCTACGTATCGTACCATTCCTGTTCTAATGCTTCTTGGAACGCGATATCGCATCTCACTTCTATGTTCCATGATAAGATATAATATTCATTGCGAAGTGCATTGTATACCTCGATTTCACTTCACAAGAATGTAAATGCGACACTTCCTTGCTAGGAAATATTGTTTGCAGATGTCTACGTATCACAGCAATAGAATTCTAATGCTTCTTAGAACGCGATATCGCATCTCACTTCTATGTTTCATGATAAGATATAATATTCATTGCGAAGTGTCATGTATACCTCGTATTCACTTCAAAAGAACGTAAATAAGACACTTCCACGCTGGGAAATAGCGTTTGCAGATGTCTACGTATCGTAGCAATAGAGTTCTAATGCTCCTTAAAACGCGATATAGCACCTCTTTCCTATGTTTCATGATAATATATAATATTCATTGCGAAGTGTCATGTATATCTCGTATTCACATCAAAAAAATGTAAATGCGACACTTCCATGCTAGGAAATAGCGTTTGCAGATGTCTACGTATCGTAGCAATAGAGTCCTAATGCTTCTTAAAACGCGAAATCGCATCTCACTGCTATGTTTCATGATAAGATATAATATTCATTATGGCGTAATATGTATACATCGTACTCACTTCAAAAGAATGTAAATGCGACCCTTGCATGCTAGGGAATAGCCTTTGCAGATGTCTACGTATCGTAGCAATAGAGTCCTAATGCTTCTCAAAACGCGATATAGCACCTCCTTCCTATGTTTCATGATAAGATATAATATTCATAGCGAAGTGTCATGTATATCTCGTATTCACATCAAAAGAATGTAAATGCGACACTTCCATGCCAGGAAATAGCGTTTGCAGATGTCTACGTATCACAGCAATAGAGCACTAATGCTTCATAGAACGAGATGTCGTATTTCATTTCTATGTTTCGTAATAAGATATAATATTCATTGTGTAATTTTATGTATACCTCGTATTCACTTCAGTGAAATGTACGTGCGAAATTTCCTTGCTAGGAAATAGAGTTTGCAGATGTATACGTATATTAGCAATAGAGTTCTAAGGCTTCTCAGAACGCGATATAGCACATCATTCCTATGCTTCATGATAAGATATAATATTCATTGCGAAGTGTCATGTATATCTCGAATTCACATCAAAAGAATGTAAATGCGACACTTCCATGCTAGGAAATAGCGTTTGCAGATGTCTAGGTATCGCAGCAATAGAGTTCCAATGCTTCCTAAAACGCGATATCGCATCTCTCTTCTATGTTTCATGACAAGGTATAATATTCATTGCGAAGTGTCATGTATACCTCGTATTCACTTCAAATGAATGTAAATGCAACACTTCCATGCTAGGAAATAGCGTTTGCAGATGTCTACGTGTCGTAGCAATAGAGTTCTCATGCTTCTTAAAACGCGATATCGCATCTCACCTCTATGTTTCATGATAAGATATAATATTCATTATGGAGTGATATGTATACCTCGTACTCACTTCAAAGGAATGTAAATGCGACCCTTCCATGCTAGGGAATTGCCTTTGCAGATGTCTACGTATCGTAGCAATAGAGTTCTAATGCTTCTTAGAACGCGATATCGCATCTCACTTTTATGTTTCATGATAAGATATAATATTCATTGCGAAGTGTCATGTATACCTCGTATTCACTTCAAAAGAATGTAAATGCGACCCTTCCATGCTAGGAAATAGCGTTTGCAGATGCCTACGTATCGTAGCAATAGAGTTCTAATGCTTCTCAAAACGCGATATAGCACCTCATTCCTATGTTTCATGATAAGATATAATATTCATTGCGAAGTGTCATGTATATCTCGTATTCACTTCAAACGAATGTAAATGCGACACTTCCATGCTAGGAAATAGCGTTTGCAGATGTCTACGTATCGTAGCACTAGAGTTCTAATGCTTCTTAGAACGCGATATAGCATCTCACTTCTATGTTTCATGATAAGATATAATATTCATTGCGAAGTGTCATGTAAACCTCGATTTCACTTCACAAGAATGTAAAAGCGACACTTCCTTGCTAGGAAATATTGTTTGCAGATGTCTACGTATCACAGCAATAGAGTTCTAATGCTTCTTAGAACGCGATATCGCATCTCACTTCTATGTTTCATGATAAGATATAATATTCATTGCGAAGTGTCATGTATACCTCGTATTCACTTCAAAAGAACGTAAATAAGACACTTCCACGCTAGGAAATAGCGTTTGCAGATGTCTACGTATCGTAGCAGTAGAGCCCTAATGCTCCTTAAAACGCGATATAGCACCTCATTCCTATGCTTCATGATAAGATATAATATTCATTGCGAAGTGTCATGTATATCTCGTATTCACATCAAAAGAATGTAAATGCGACACTTCCATGCTAGGAAATAGCGTTTGCAGATGTCTACATATCGCAGCAATAGAGTTCCAATGCTTCCTAAAACGCGATATCGCATCTCTCTTCTATGTTTCATGACAAGGTATAATATTCATTGCGAAGTGTCATGTACACCTCGTATTCACTTCAAATGAATGTAAATGCGACACTTCCATGCTAGGAAATAGCGTTTGCAGATGTCTACGTTTCGTAGCAATAGAGTTCTAATGCTTCTTAGAACGCGATATCGCATCTCACTTTTATGTTTCATGATAAGATATAATATTCATTGCGAAGTGTCATGTATACCTCGTATTCACTTCAAAAGAATGTAAATGCGACCCTTCCATGCTAGGAAATAGCGTTTGCAGATGCCTACGTATCGTAGCAATAGAGTTCTAATGCTTCTCAAAACGCGATATAGCACCTCATTCCTATGTTTCATGATGAGATATAATATTCATTGCGAAGTGTCATGTATATCTCGTATTCACTTCAAACGAATGTAAATGCGACACTTCCATGCTAGGAAATAGCGTTTGCAGATGTCTACGTATCGTAGCACTAGAGTTCTAATGCTTCTTAGAACGCGATACAGCATCTCACTCCTATGTTTCATGATAAGATATAATATTCATTGCGAAGTGTCATGTAAACCTCGATTTCACTTCACAAGAATGTAAAAGCGACACTTCCTTGCTAGGAAATATTGTTTGCAAGATGTTTACGTATCACAGCAATAGAGTACTAATGCTTCTTAAAACGAGATGTCGTATTTAATTTCTATGTTCCGTAATAAGATATAATATTCATTGTGTAATGTTATGCATACCTCGTATTCACTTCAAAAGTATGTAAGTGCGACACTTCCTTGCTAGGAAATATTGTTTGCAGATGTCTACGTATCGTAGAAATGAAGTTCTAGTGCTTCTTAAATCACGATATCGCATCTCATTTCTATGTTTCGTGAGAAGGTGTAATATTCACTGCGAAGTGTCATGTATACATGGTATTCACTTCAAAAGAATGTAAATGCGACACTTTCTTGCTAGGAGATATTGCTTGCAGATGTATACGTATCGTCGCAATAGAGCTCTAATGCTTCTCAAAACGCGAAATCGCAACTCATTCCTATGTTTCATGATAAGATATAATATTAATTGCGAAGTGTCATGTATATCTCGTATTCACTTCAATAGAATGTAAATGCGAAACATCCATGCTAGGAAATATCGTTTGCAGATGTCTACGTATCCTAGCAATAGAGCTCTAATGCTTCTTAAAACGCGGTATCGCATCTCACTGCTATGTTTCACGAGAAGATATAATACTCATTATGGAGTGTCATGTATACCTCGTACTCACTTCAAAAGAATGTAAATGCGACCCTACCATCCTAGGAAATAGCGTTTGCAGATGTCTACGTATCGTAGCACTAGAGTTCTAATGCTTCTTAGAACGCGATATCGCATCTCACTTCTATGTTTCATGATAAGATATAATATTCATTGCGAAGTGTCATGTATACCTCGTATTCACTTCAAAAGAACGTAAATAAGACACTTCCATGCTAGGAAATGGCGTTCGCAGATGTCTACGTATCGTAGCAATAGAGTTCTAATGCTTCTTGGAACGCGATAACGCATCTCACTCCTATGTTTCATGATAAGATATAATATTCATTGCGAAGTGTCATGTATACCTCGTATTCATTTCAAAAGAACGTAAATAAGACACTTCCATGCTAGGAAATAGCGTTTGCAGATGTCTACGTATCGTAGCAATAGAGTTCTAATGCTTCTTAGAAGGCGATATCGTATCTCACTTCTATGATTCATGATAAGATATAATATTCATTGCGAAGTGTCATGTATACCTCGTATTCACTTCAAAAGTATGTAGATGCGACACTTCCATGCTATGAAATAGCGTTTGCAGATGTCTACGTATCGCAGCAATAGAGTTCCAATGCTTCCAGAAAGCGATATCGCATCTCTCTTCTATGTTTCATGATAAGGTATAATATTCATTGCGAAGTGTCATATATACCTCGTCTTCACTTCAAATGAATGTAAATGCGACACTTCCATGCTAGGAAATAGCGTTTGCAGTTGTCTACGTATCGTAGCAATAGAGTTCTAATGCTTCTTAAAACGCGATATCGCATCTCACTGCTATGTTTCATGAGAAGATATAATACTCATTATGGAGTGTTATGTATACCTCGTTCTCACTTCAAAAGAATGTAAATGCGACCCTTCCATCCTAGGAAACAGCGTTTGCAGATGTCTACGTATCATAGCAATAGAGTTCTAATGCTTCTTAGAACGCGATATCGCATCTCACTTCTATGTTTCATGATAAGATATAATATTCATTGCGAAATGTCATGTATACCTCGTATTCACTTCAGAAGAACGTAAATAAGACACTTCCATGCCAGGAAATAGCGTTTGCAGATGTCTACGTATCGTAGCAATAGAGTTCTAATGCTCCTTAAAACGCGATATAGCACCTCTTTCCTATGTTTCATGATAATATATAATATTCATTGCGAAGTGTCATGTATACCTCGTACTCACTTCAAATGAATGTAAATGCGACCCTTCCATCCTAGGAAACAGCGTTTGCAGATGTCTACGTATTGTAGCAATAGAGTTCTAATGCTTCTTAGAACGCGATATCGCATCTCACTTCTATGTTTCATGATAAGATATAATATTCATTATGGAGTGATATGTATACCTCGTACTCACTTCAAAGGAATGTAAATGCGACCCTTCCATGCTAGGGAATTGCCTTTGCAGATGTCTACGTATCGTAGCAATAGAGTTCTAATGCTTCTTAGAACGCGATATCGCATCTCACTTTTATGTTTCATGATAAGATATAATATTCATTGCGAAGTGTCATGTATACCTCGTATTCACTTCAAAAGAATGTAAATGCGACCCTTCCATGCTAGGAAATAGCGTTTGCAGATGCCTACGTATCGTAGCAATAGAGTTCTAATGCTTCTCAAAACGCGATATAGCACCTCATTCCTATGTTTCATGATAAGATATAGTATTCATTGCGAAGTGTCATGTTTTTCTCGTATTCACTTCAAACGAATGTAAATGCGACACTTCGATGCTAGGAAATAGCGTTTGCAGATGTCTACGTATCGTAGCACTAGAGTTCTAATGCTTCTTAGAACGCGATATAGCATCTCACTTCTATGTTTCATGAGAAGATATAATATTCATTATGGAGTGCTATGTGTACCTCGTACTCACTTCAAAAGTATGTAAGTGCGACACTTCCTTGCTAGGAAATATTGTTTGCAGATGTCTACGTATCGTAGAAATGAAGTTCTAGTGCTTCTTAAATCACGATATCGCATCTCATTTCTATGTTTCGTGAGAAGGTGTAATATTCACTGCGAAGTGTCATGTATACATGGTATTCACTTCAAAAGAATGTAAATGCGACACTTTCTTGCTAGGAGATATTGTTTGCAGATGTATACGTATCGTCGCAATAGAGCTCTAATGCTTCTCAAAACGCGAAATCGCAACTCATTCCTATGTTTCATGATAAGATATAATATTAATTGCGAAGTGTCATGTATATCTCGTATTCACTTCAATAGAATGTAAATGCGAAACATCCATGCTAGGAAATATCGTTTGCAGATGTCTACGTATCCTAGCAATAGAGTTCTAATGCTTCTCAAAACGAGATGTCGCAAATCATTCCTATGTTTCATGATAAGATATAATATTCATTGCGAAGTGTCATGTATATCTCGTATTCACTTCAAAAGAATGTAAATGCGAAACTTCCATGCTAGGAAATAGCGTTTGCAGATGTCTACGTATCGTAGCGTTAGAGTTCTATTGCTTCTTAGAACGCGATATCGCATATCACTTCTATGTTTCATGATAAGATGTAATATTCATTGCGAAGTGTCATGTATACCTCGTATTCACTTCAAAAGAATGTAAATGCGAAACTGCCAGGCTAGGAAGTAGCGTTTGCAGATGTCTACGTATCGTAGCGATAGAGTTCTAATGCTTCTTAGAACGAGTTGTCGCATTTCATTTCCATGTTTCGTAATAAGATATAATATTCATTGTGGAGTGTCATGCATACCTCGTACTCACATCACAAGAATGTAAATGCGACACATCCATGCAAGGAAATAGCGTTTGCAGATGTCAACGTATTTTAGCAATTGAGATCTAATGCTTCTCAATACGCGCTATCGCATCTCATTCCTATGTTTCCTTATAAGATATAATACTCATTGCGAAGAGTCACGTATACCTCGTATTCACTTCAAATGAATGTAAATGTGACACTTCCATGCTAGGAAATAGCGTTTGCAGATGTCTACGTATCGTAGCATTAGAATTCTAATGTTGCTTAGAACGCGATATCGCATCTCACTTCTATGTTACATGAAAAGATATAATATTCATTGCGATGTGTCATGTATACCTCGTATTCACTTCAAAAGAATGTAAATGCGACACTTCCTTGCTAGGAAATAACATTTGCAGATGTCTACGCATCGTGGCAATAGAGTTCTAGCGCTTCTTAAATCGCGATATCGCATCTCACTTCTATGTTTCGAGATAAGATATAATATTCATTGCGAAGAGTCATGTATACCTCGTATTCACTTCAAAAGAATGTAAATGCGACACTTCCTTGCTAGGAAGTAGCGTTTCCAGATGACCACGTATCGTAAGAATGGAGTTCTAATTCTTCTTAAAATGAGATATCGCATCTCATTTCTATGTTTCATGATAAGATATAATATCCATTGCGAAATGACGTGCACACCTCGTATTCACTTCAATGGAATGTAAATGCGACACCTCCATGCTAGGAATTAGGGTTTGCAGATGTCTACATATATTAGCAATAGAGTTCTAATGCTTCTCAAAACGCGATATCGCATCTCACTTCTATGTTTCATGATTAGATATAATATTCATTGCGAAGTGTCATGTATACCTCGTATTCACTTCAAAAGAATGAAAATGCGACACTTCGTTGCTAGGAAATATTGTTCGCAGATGTCTACGTATCGTAAAAATAGAGTTCTAATGCTTCTTAAAACAAGATGTCGCACTTCATTTCTATGTTTCGTGATAAGATAAAATATTCATTGCGAAGTGTCATGTATACCTCGTATTCACTTCAAAAGAATGTAAATGCGACACTTCCATGCTAGGAAATAGCCTTTGCAGATGTCTACGTATCGTAGCAATAGAGTTCTAATACTACTTAAAACGTGATGTCGTATTTCATTTCTATGTTTCGTGATAAGATATAATATTCATTATGGAGTGTTATGTATACCTCGTATTGACTTCAAAAGAATGTAAATGCTACACTTCCTTGCTAGGAAATAACATTTGCAGATGTCTACGCATCGTAGCCATAGAGTTCTAGTGCTTCTTAAACAGCGATATCGCATTTCACTTCTATGTTTCGTGATAAGACATAATATTCATTGCGAAGTGTCATGTATACCACGTATTCACTTCAAAAGAATGTAAATGCGACACTTCCATGCTAGCAAATAGCGTTTGCAGATGTCTACGTATCGTAGCAATAGAGCTCTAGTGCTTCTTAAAACGCGATTTCGCATCTCACTTATATGTTTCATTATAAGGTATAATATTCATTGCGAAGTGTCATGTACACCTCGTGTTCACTTCAAATGAATGTAAATGCGACCCTTCCATGCTAGGAAATAGCGTTTGCAGATGCCTACGTATCGTAGCAATAGAGTTCTAATGCTTCTCAAAACGCGATATAGCACCTCATTCCTATGTTTCATGATGAGATATAATATTCATTGCGAAGTGTCATGTATATCTCGTATTCACTTCAAACGAATGTAAATGCGACACTTCCATGCTAGGAAATAGCGTTTGCAGTAGTCTACGTATCGTAGCACTAGAGTTCTAATGCTTCTTAGAACGCGATACAGCATCTCACTCCTATGTTTCATGATAAGATATAATATTCATTGCGAAGTGTCATGTAAACCTCGATTTCACTTCACAAGAATGTAAAAGCGACACTTCCTTGCTAGGAAATATTGTTTGCAGATGTCTACGTATCACAGCAATAGAGTTCTAATGCTTCTTAGAACGCGATATCGCATCTCACTCCTATGTTTCATGATAAGATATAATATTCATTGTAGAGTGTTATGTATACCTCGTATTCACTACAAAAGAATGTAAATGCGACACTTCCGTGCTAGGAAACAGCGTTTGCAGATGTCTACGTATCGTAGCAATAGGGTTCTAATGCTTCTTAAAACGCGATATCGCATCTCACTTCTATCTTTCATGATAAGATATAATATACATTGCGAAGTGTCATGTATACCTCGATTTCACTTCACAAGAATGTAAATGCGACACTTCCTTGCTAGGAAATATTGTTTGCAAGATGTTTACGTATCACAGCAATAGAGTACTAATGCTTCTTAAAACGAGATGTCGTATTTAATTTCTATGTTCCGTAATAAGATATAATATTCATTGTGTAATGTTATGCATACCTCGTATTCACTTCAAAAGTATGTAAGTGCGACACTTCCTTGCTAGGAAATATTGTTTGCAGATGTCTACGTATCGTAGAAATGAAGTTCTAGTGCTTCTTAAATCACGATATCGCATCTCATTTCTATGTTTCGTGAGAAGGTGTAATATTCACTGCGAAGTGTCATGTATACATGGTATTCACTTCAAAAGAATGTAAATGCGACACTTTCTTGCTAGGAGATATTGTTTGCAGATGTATACGTATCGTCGCAATAGAGCTCTAATGCTTCTCAAAACGCGAAATCGCAACTCATTCCTATGTTTCATGATAAGATATAATATTAATTGCGAAGTGTCATGTATATCTCGTATTCACTTCAATAGAATGTAAATGCGAAACATCCATGCTAGGAAATATCGTTTGCAGATGTCTACGTATCCTAGCAATAGAGCTCTAATGCTTCTTAAAACGCGGTATCGCATCTCACTGCTATGTTTCACGAGAAGATATAATACTCATTATGGAGTGTCATGTATACCTCGTACTCACTTCAAAAGAATGTAAATGCGACCCTTCCATCCTAGGAAATAGCGTTTGCAGATGTCTACGTATCGTAGCACTAGAGTTCTAATGCTTCTTAGAACGCGATATCGCATCTCACTTCTATGTTTCATGATAAGATATAATATTCATTGCGAAGTGTCATGTATACCTCGTATTCACTTCAAAAGAACGTAAATAAGACACTTCCATGCTAGGAAATGGCGTTCGCAGATGTCTACGTATCGTAGCAATAGAGTTCTAATGCTTCTTGGAACGCGATAACGCATCTCACTCCTATGTTTCATGATAAGATATAATATTCATTGCGAAGTGTCATGTATACCTCGTATTCATTTCAAAAGAACGTAAATAAGACACTTCCATGCTAGGAAATAGCGTTTGCAGATGTCTACGTATCGTAGCAATAGAGTTCTAATGCTTCTTAGAAGGCGATATCGTATCTCACTTCTATGATTCATGATAAGATATAATATTCATTGCGAAGTGTCATGTATACCTCGTATTCACTTCAAAAGTATGTAGATGCGACACTTCCATGCTATGAAATAGCGTTTGCAGATGTCTACGTATCGCAGCAATAGAGTTCCAATGCTTCCAGAAAGCGATATCGCATCTCTCTTCTATGTTTCATGATAAGGTATAATATTCATTGCGAAGTGTCATATATACCTCGTCTTCACTTCAAATGAATGTAAATGCGACACTTCCATGCTAGGAAATAGCGTTTGCAGTTGTCTACGTATCGTAGCAATAGAGTTCTAATGCTTCTTAAAACGCGATATCGCATCTCACTGCTATGTTTCATGAGAAGATATAATACTCATTATGGAGTGTTATGTATACCTCGTTCTCACTTCAAAAGAATGTAAATGCGACCCTTCCATCCTAGGAAACAGCGTTTGCAGATGTCTACGTATCATAGCAATAGAGTTCTAATGCTTCTTAGAACGCGATATCGCATCTCACTTCTATGTTTCATGATAAGATATAATATTCATTGCGAAATGTCATGTATACCTCGTATTCACTTCAGAAGAACGTAAATAAGACACTTCCATGCCAGGAAATAGCGTTTGCAGATGTCTACGTATCGTAGCAATAGAGTTCTAATGCTCCTTAAAACGCGATATAGCACCTCTTTCCTATGTTTCATGATAATATATAATATTCATTGCGAAGTGTCATGTATACCTCGTATTCACTTCAAATGAATGTAAATGCGACCCTTCCATCCTAGGAAACAGCGTTTGCAGATGTCTACGTATTGTAGCAATAGAGTTCTAATGCTTCTTAGAACGCGATATCGCATCTCACTTCTATGTTTCATGATAAGATATAATATTCATTATGGAGTGATATGTATACCTCGTACTCACTTCAAAGGAATGTAAATGCGACCCTTCCATGCTAGGGAATTGCCTTTGCAGATGTCTACGTATCGTAGCAATAGAGTTCTAATGCTTCTTAGAACGCGATATCGCATCTCACTTTTATGTTTCATGATAAGATATAATATTCATTGCGAAGTGTCATGTATACCTCGTATTCACTTCAAAAGAATGTAAATGCGACCCTTCCATGCTAGGAAATAGCGTTTGCAGATGCCTACGTATCGTAGCAATAGAGTTCTAATGCTTCTCAAAACGCGATATAGCACCTCATTCCTATGTTTCATGATAAGATATAATATTCATTGCGAAGTGTCATGTTTTTCTCGTATTCACTTCAAACGAATGTAAATGCGACACTTCGATGCTAGGAAATAGCGTTTGCAGATGTCTACGTATCGTAGCACTAGAGTTCTAATGCTTCTTAGAACGCGATATAGCATCTCACTTCTATGTTTCATGATAAGATATAATATTCATTGCGAAGTGTCATGTAAACCTCGATTTCACTTCACAAGAATGTAAAAGCGACACTTCCTTGCTAGGAAATATTGTTTGCAGATGTCTACGTATCACAGCAATAGAGTTCTAATGCTTCTTAGAACGCGATATCGCATCTCACTTCTATGTTTCATGATAAGATATAATATTCATTGCGAAGTGTCATGTATACCTCGTATTCACTTCAAAAGAACGTAAATAAGACACTTCCACGCTAGGAAATAGCGTTTGCAGATGTCTACGTATCGTAGCAGTAGAGCTCTAATGCTCCTTAAAACGCGATATAGCACATCATTCCTATGCTTTATGATAAGATATAATATTCATTGCGATGTGTCATGTATATCTCGTATTCACATCAAAAGAATGTAAATGCGACACTTCCATGCTAGGAAATAGCGTTTGCAGATGTCTACGTATCGCAGCAATAGAGTTCCAATGCTTCCTAAAACGCGATATCGCATCTCTCTTCTATGTTTCATGACAAGGTATAATATTCATTGCGAAGTGTCATGTACACCTCGTATTCACTTCAAATGAATGTAAATGCGACACTTCCATGCTAGGAAATAGCGTTTGCAGATGTCTACGTTTCGTAGCAATAGAGTTCTAATGCTTCTTAGAACGCGATATCGCATCTCACTTTTATGTTTCATGATAAGATATAATATTCATTGCGAAGTGTCATGTATACCTCGTATTCACTTCAAAAGAATGTAAATGCGACCCTTCCATGCTAGGAAATAGCGTTTGCAGATGCCTACGTATCGTAGCAATAGAGTTCTAATGCTTCTCAAAACGCGATATAGCACCTCATTCCTATGTTTCATGATGAGATATAATATTCATTGCGAAGTGTCATGTATATCTCGTATTCACTTCAAACGAATGTAAATGCGACACTTCCATGCTAGGAAATAGCGTTTGCAGATGTCTACGTATCGTAGCACTAGAGTTCTAATGCTTCTTAGAACGCGATACAGCATCTCACTCCTATGTTTCATGATAAGATATAATATTCATTGCGAAGTGTCATGTAAACCTCGATTTCACTTCACAGGAATGTAAAAGCGACACTTCCTTGCTAGGAAATATTGTTTGCAGATGTCTACGTATCACAGCAATAGAGTTCTAATGCTTCTTAGAACGCGATATCGCATCTCACTTCTATGTTTCATGATAAGATATAATATTCATTGTAGAGTGTTATGTATACCTCGTATTCACTACAAAAGAATGTAAATGCGACACTTCCGTGCTAGGAAACAGCGTTTGCAGATGTCTACGTATCGTAGCAATAGGGTTCTAATGCTTCTTAAAACGCGATATCGCATCTCACTTCTATCTTTCATGATAAGATATAATATTCATTGCGAAGTGTCATGTATACCTCGATTTCACTTCACAAGAATGTAAATGCGACACTTCCTTGCTAGGAAATATTGTTTGCAAGATGTTTACGTATCACAGCAATAGAGTACTAATGCTTCTTAAAACGAGATGTCGTATTTAATTTCTATGTTCCGTAATAAGATATAATATTCATTGTGTAATGTTATGCATACCTCGCATTCACTTCAAAAGTATGTAAGTGCGACACTTCCTTGCTAGGAAATATTGTTTGCAGATGTCTACGTATCGTAGAAATGAAGTTCTAGTGCTTCTTAAATCACGATATCGCATCTCATTTCTATGTTTCGTGAGAAGGTGTAATATTCACTGCGAAGTGTCATGTATACATGGTATTCACTTCAAAAGAATGTAAATGCGACACTTTCTTGCTAGGAGATATTGTTTGCAGATGTATACGTATCGTCGCAATAGAGCTCTAATGCTTCTCAAAACGCGAAATCGCAACTCATTCCTATGTTTCATGATAAGATATAATATTAATTGCGAAGTGTCATGTATATCTCGTATTCACTTCAATAGAATGTAAATGCGAAACATCCATGCTAGGAAATATCGTTTGCAGATGTCTACGTATCCTAGCAATAGAGCTCTAATGCTTCTTAAAACGCGGTATCGCATCTCACTGCTATGTTTCACGAGAAGATATAATACTCATTATGGAGTGTCATGTATACCTCGTACTCACTTCAAAAGAATGTAAATGCGACCCTTCCATCCTAGGAAATAGCGTTTGCAGATGTCTACGTATCGTAGCACTAGAGTTCTAATGCTTCTTAGAACGCGATATCGCATCTCACTTCTATGTTTCATGATAAGATATAATATTCATTGCGAAGTGTCATGTATACCTCGTATTCACTTCAAAAGAACGTAAATAAGACACTTCCATGCTAGGAAATGGCGTTCGCAGATGTCTACGTATCGTAGCAATAGAGTTCTAATGCTTCTTGGAACGCGATAACGCATCTCACTCCTATGTTTCATGATAAGATATAATATTCATTGCGAAGTGTCATGTATACCTCGTATTCATTTCAAAAGAACGTAAATAAGACACTTCCATGCTAGGAAATAGCGTTTGCAGATGTCTACGTATCGTAGCAATAGAGTTCTAATGCTTCTTAGAAGGCGATATCGTATCTCACTTCTATGATTCATGATAAGATATAATATTCATTGCGAAGTGTCATGTATACCTCGTATTCACTTCAAAAGTATGTAGATGCGACACTTCCATGCTATGAAATAGCGTTTGCAGATGTCTACGTATCGCAGCAATAGAGTTCCAATGCTTCCAGAAAGCGATATCGCATCTCTCTTCTATGTTTCATGATAAGGTATAATATTCATTGCGAAGTGTCATATATACCTCGTCTTCACTTCAAATGAATGTAAATGCGACACTTCCATGCTAGGAAATAGCGTTTGCAGTTGTCTACGTATCGTAGCAATAGAGTTCTAATGCTTCTTAAAACGCGATATCGCATCTCACTGCTATGTTTCATGAGAAGATATAATACTCATTATGGAGTGTTATGTATACCTCGTTCTCACTTCAAAAGAATGTAAATGCGACCCTTCCATCCTAGGAAACAGCGTTTGCAGATGTCTACGTATCATAGCAATAGAGTTCTAATGCTTCTTAGAACGCGATATCGCATCTCACTTCTATGTTTCATGATAAGATATAATATTCATTGCGAAATGTCATGTATACCTCGTATTCACTTCAGAAGAACGTAAATAAGACACTTCCATGCCAGGAAATAGCGTTTGCAGATGTCTACGTATCGTAGCAATAGAGTTCTAATGCTCCTTAAAACGCGATATAGCACCTCTTTCCTATGTTTCATGATAATATATAATATTCATTGCGAAGTGTCATGTATACCTCGTATTCACTTCAAATGAATGTAAATGCGACCCTTCCATCCTAGGAAACAGCGTTTGCAGATGTCTACGTATTGTAGCAATAGAGTTCTAATGCTTCTTAGAACGCGATATCGCATCTCACTTCTATGTTTCATGATAAGATATAATATTCATTATGGAGTGATATGTATACCTCGTACTCACTTCAAAGGAATGTAAATGCGACCCTTCCATGCTAGGGAATTGCCTTTGCAGATGTCTACGTATCGTAGCAATAGAGTTCTAATGCTTCTTAGAACGCGATATCGCATCTCACTTTTATGTTTCATGATAAGATATAATATTCATTGCGAAGTGTCATGTATACCTCGTATTCACTTCAAAAGAATGTAAATGCGACCCTTCCATGCTAGGAAATAGCGTTTGCAGATGCCTACGTATCGTAGCAATAGAGTTCTAATGCTTCTCAAAACGCGATATAGCACCTCATTCCTATGTTTCATGATAAGATATAATATTCATTGCGAAGTGTCATGTTTTTCTCGTATTCACTTCAAACGAATGTAAATGCGACACTTCGATGCTAGGAAATAGCGTTTGCAGATGTCTACGTATCGTAGCACTAGAGTTCTAATGCTTCTTAGAACGCGATATAGCATCTCACTTCTATGTTTCATGATAAGATATAATATTCATTGCGAAGTGTCATGTAAACCTCGATTTCACTTCACAAGAATGTAAAAGCGACACTTCCTTGCTAGGAAATATTGTTTGCAGATGTCTACGTATCACAGCAATAGAGTTCTAATGCTTCTTAGAACGCGATATCGCATCTCACTTCTATGTTTCATGATAAGATATAATATTCATTGCGAAGTGTCATGTATACCTCGTATTCACTTCAAAAGAACGTAAATAAGACACTTCCACGCTAGGAAATAGCGTTTGCAGATGTCTACGTATCGTAGCAGTAGAGCTCTAATGCTCCTTAAAACGCGATATAGCACATCATTCCTATGCTTTATGATAAGATATAATATTCATTGCGATGTGTCATGTATATCTCGTATTCACATCAAAAGAATGTAAATGCGACACTTCCATGCTAGGAAATAGCGTTTGCAGATGTCTACGTATCGCAGCAATAGAGTTCCAATGCTTCCTAAAACGCGATATCGCATCTCTCTTCTATGTTTCATGACAAGGTATAATATTCATTGCGAAGTGTCATGTACACCTCGTATTCACTTCAAATGAATGTAAATGCGACACTTCCATGCTAGGAAATAGCGTTTGCAGATGTCTACGTTTCGTAGCAATAGAGTTCTAATGCTTCTTAGAACGCGATATCGCATCTCACTTTTATGTTTCATGATAAGATATAATATTCATTGCGAAGTGTCATGTATACCTCGTATTCACTTCAAAAGAATGTAAATGCGACCCTTCCATGCTAGGAAATAGCGTTTGCAGATGCCTACGTATCGTAGCAATAGAGTTCTAATGCTTCTCAAAACGCGATATAGCACCTCATTCCTATGTTTCATGATGAGATATAATATTCATTGCGAAGTGTCATGTATATCTCGTATTCACTTCAAACGAATGTAAATGCGACACTTCCATGCTAGGAAATAGCGTTTGCAGATGTCTACGTATCGTAGCACTAGAGTTCTAATGCTTCTTAGAACGCGATACAGCATCTCACTCCTATGTTTCATGATAAGATATAATATTCATTGCGAAGTGTCATGTAAACCTCGATTTCACTTCACAGGAATGTAAAAGCGACACTTCCTTGCTAGGAAATATTGTTTGCAGATGTCTACGTATCACAGCAATAGAGTTCTAATGCTTCTTAGAACGCGATATCGCATCTCACTTCTATGTTTCATGATAAGATATAATATTCATTGTAGAGTGTTATGTATACCTCGTATTCACTACAAAAGAATGTAAATGCGACACTTCCGTGCTAGGAAACAGCGTTTGCAGATGTCTACGTATCGTAGCAATAGGGTTCTAATGCTTCTTAAAACGCGATATCGCATCTCACTTCTATCTTTCATGATAAGATATAATATTCATTGCGAAGTGTCATGTATACCTCGATTTCACTTCACAAGAATGTAAATGCGACACTTCCTTGCTAGGAAATATTGTTTGCAAGATGTTTACGTATCACAGCAATAGAGTACTAATGCTTCTTAAAACGAGATGTCGTATTTAATTTCTATGTTCCGTAATAAGATATAATATTCATTGTGTAATGTTATGCATACCTCGCATTCACTTCAAAAGTATGTAAGTGCGACACTTCCTTGCTAGGAAATATTGTTTGCAGATGTCTACGTATCGTAGAAATGAAGTTCTAGTGCTTCTTAAATCACGATATCGCATCTCATTTCTATGTTTCGTGAGAAGGTGTAATATTCACTGCGAAGTGTCATGTATACATGGTATTCACTTCAAAAGAATGTAAATGCGACACTTTCTTGCTAGGAGATATTGTTTGCAGATGTATACGTATCGTCGCAATAGAGCTCTAATGCTTCTCAAAACGCGAAATCGCAACTCATTCCTATGTTTCATGATAAGATATAATATTAATTGCGAAGTGTCATGTATATCTCGTATTCACTTCAATAGAATGTAAATGCGAAACATCCATGCTAGGAAATATCGTTTGCAGATGTCTACGTATCCTAGCAATAGAGCTCTAATGCTTCTTAAAACGCGGTATCGCATCTCACTGCTATGTTTCACGAGAAGATATAATACTCATTATGGAGTGTCATGTATACCTCGTACTCACTTCAAAAGAATGTAAATGCGACCCTTCCATCCTAGGAAATAGCGTTTGCAGATGTCTACGTATCGTAGCACTAGAGTTCTAATGCTTCTTAGAACGCGATATCGCATCTCACTTCTATGTTTCATGATAAGATATAATATTCATTGCGAAGTGTCATGTATACCTCGTATTCACTTCAAAAGAACGTAAATAAGACACTTCCATGCTAGGAAATGGCGTTCGCAGATGTCTACGTATCGTAGCAATAGAGTTCTAATGCTTCTTGGAACGCGATAACGCATCTCACTCCTATGTTTCATGATAAGATATAATATTCATTGCGAAGTGTCATGTATACCTCGTATTCATTTCAAAAGAACGTAAATAAGACACTTCCATGCTAGGAAATAGCGTTTGCAGATGTCTACGTATCGTAGCAATAGAGTTCTAATGCTTCTTAGAAGGCGATATCGTATCTCACTTCTATGATTCATGATAAGATATAATATTCATTGCGAAGTGTCATGTATACCTCGTATTCACTTCAAAAGTATGTAGATGCGACACTTCCATGCTATGAAATAGCGTTTGCAGATGTCTACGTATCGCAGCAATAGAGTTCCAATGCTTCCAGAAAGCGATATCGCATCTCTCTTCTATGTTTCATGATAAGGTATAATATTCATTGCGAAGTGTCATATATACCTCGTCTTCACTTCAAATGAATGTAAATGCGACACTTCCATGCTAGGAAATAGCGTTTGCAGTTGTCTACGTATCGTAGCAATAGAGTTCTAATGCTTCTTAAAACGCGATATCGCATCTCACTGCTATGTTTCATGAGAAGATATAATACTCATTATGGAGTGTTATGTATACCTCGTTCTCACTTCAAAAGAATGTAAATGCGACCCTTCCATCCTAGGAAACAGCGTTTGCAGATGTCTACGTATCATAGCAATAGAGTTCTAATGCTTCTTAGAACGCGATATCGCATCTCACTTCTATGTTTCATGATAAGATATAATATTCATTGCGAAATGTCATGTATACCTCGTATTCACTTCAGAAGAACGTAAATAAGACACTTCCATGCCAGGAAATAGCGTTTGCAGATGTCTACGTATCGTAGCAATAGAGTTCTAATGCTCCTTAAAACGCGATATAGCACCTCTTTCCTATGTTTCATGATAATATATAATATTCATTGCGAAGTGTCATGTATACCTCGTATTCACTTCAAATGAATGTAAATGCGACCCTTCCATCCTAGGAAACAGCGTTTGCAGATGTCTACGTATTGTAGCAATAGAGTTCTAATGCTTCTTAGAACGCGATATCGCATCTCACTTCTATGTTTCATGATAAGATATAATATTCATTATGGAGTGATATGTATACCTCGTACTCACTTCAAAGGAATGTAAATGCGACCCTTCCATGCTAGGGAATTGCCTTTGCAGATGTCTACGTATCGTAGCAATAGAGTTCTAATGCTTCTTAGAACGCGATATCGCATCTCACTTTTATGTTTCATGATAAGATATAATATTCATTGCGAAGTGTCATGTATACCTCGTATTCACTTCAAAAGAATGTAAATGCGACCCTTCCATGCTAGGAAATAGCGTTTGCAGATGCCTACGTATCGTAGCAATAGAGTTCTAATGCTTCTCAAAACGCGATATAGCACCTCATTCCTATGTTTCATGATAAGATATAATATTCATTGCGAAGTGTCATGTTTTTCTCGTATTCACTTCAAACGAATGTAAATGCGACACTTCGATGCTAGGAAATAGCGTTTGCAGATGTCTACGTATCGTAGCACTAGAGTTCTAATGCTTCTTAGAACGCGATATAGCATCTCACTTCTATGTTTCATGATAAGATATAATATTCATTGCGAAGTGTCATGTAAACCTCGATTTCACTTCACAAGAATGTAAAAGCGACACTTCCTTGCTAGGAAATATTGTTTGCAGATGTCTACGTATCACAGCAATAGAGTTCTAATGCTTCTTAGAACGCGATATCGCATCTCACTTCTATGTTTCATGATAAGATATAATATTCATTGCGAAGTGTCATGTATACCTCGTATTCACTTCAAAAGAACGTAAATAAGACACTTCCACGCTAGGAAATAGCGTTTGCAGATGTCTACGTATCGTAGCAGTAGAGCTCTAATGCTCCTTAAAACGCGATATAGCACATCATTCCTATGCTTTATGATAAGATATAATATTCATTGCGATGTGTCATGTATATCTCGTATTCACATCAAAAGAATGTAAATGCGACACTTCCATGCTAGGAAATAGCGTTTGCAGATGTCTACGTATCGCAGCAATAGAGTTCCAATGCTTCCTAAAACGCGATATCGCATCTCTCTTCTATGTTTCATGACAAGGTATAATATTCATTGCGAAGTGTCATGTACACCTCGTATTCACTTCAAATGAATGTAAATGCGACACTTCCATGCTAGGAAATAGCGTTTGCAGATGTCTACGTTTCGTAGCAATAGAGTTCTAATGCTTCTTAGAACGCGATATCGCATCTCACTTTTATGTTTCATGATAAGATATAATATTCATTGCGAAGTGTCATGTATACCTCGTATTCACTTCAAAAGAATGTAAATGCGACCCTTCCATGCTAGGAAATAGCGTTTGCAGATGCCTACGTATCGTAGCAATAGAGTTCTAATGCTTCTCAAAACGCGATATAGCACCTCATTCCTATGTTTCATGATGAGATATAATATTCATTGCGAAGTGTCATGTATATCTCGTATTCACTTCAAACGAATGTAAATGCGACACTTCCATGCTAGGAAATAGCGTTTGCAGATGTCTACGTATCGTAGCACTAGAGTTCTAATGCTTCTTAGAACGCGATACAGCATCTCACTCCTATGTTTCATGATAAGATATAATATTCATTGCGAAGTGTCATGTAAACCTCGATTTCACTTCACAGGAATGTAAAAGCGACACTTCCTTGCTAGGAAATATTGTTTGCAGATGTCTACGTATCACAGCAATAGAGTTCTAATGCTTCTTAGAACGCGATATCGCATCTCACTTCTATGTTTCATGATAAGATATAATATTCATTGTAGAGTGTTATGTATACCTCGTATTCACTACAAAAGAATGTAAATGCGACACTTCCGTGCTAGGAAACAGCGTTTGCAGATGTCTACGTATCGTAGCAATAGGGTTCTAATGCTTCTTAAAACGCGATATCGCATCTCACTTCTATCTTTCATGATAAGATATAATATTCATTGCGAAGTGTCATGTATACCTCGATTTCACTTCACAAGAATGTAAATGCGACACTTCCTTGCTAGGAAATATTGTTTGCAAGATGTTTACGTATCACAGCAATAGAGTACTAATGCTTCTTAAAACGAGATGTCGTATTTAATTTCTATGTTCCGTAATAAGATATAATATTCATTGTGTAATGTTATGCATACCTCGCATTCACTTCAAAAGTATGTAAGTGCGACACTTCCTTGCTAGGAAATATTGTTTGCAGATGTCTACGTATCGTAGAAATGAAGTTCTAGTGCTTCTTAAATCACGATATCGCATCTCATTTCTATGTTTCGTGAGAAGGTGTAATATTCACTGCGAAGTGTCATGTATACATGGTATTCACTTCAAAAGAATGTAAATGCGACACTTTCTTGCTAGGAGATATTGTTTGCAGATGTATACGTATCGTCGCAATAGAGCTCTAATGCTTCTCAAAACGCGAAATCGCAACTCATTCCTATGTTTCATGATAAGATATAATATTAATTGCGAAGTGTCATGTATATCTCGTATTCACTTCAATAGAATGTAAATGCGAAACATCCATGCTAGGAAATATCGTTTGCAGATGTCTACGTATCCTAGCAATAGAGTTCTAATGCTTCTCAAAACGAGATGTCGCAAATCATTCCTATGTTTCATGATAAGATATAATATTCATTGCGAAGTGTCATGTATATCTCGTATTCACTTCAAAAGAATGTAAATGCGAAACTTCCATGCTAGGAAATAGCGTTTGCAGATGTCTACGTATCGTAGCGTTAGAGTTCTATTGCTTCTTAGAACGCGATATCGCATATCACTTCTATGTTTCATGATAAGATGTAATATTCATTGCGAAGTGTCATGTATACCTCGTATTCACTTCAAAAGAATGTAAATGCGAAACTGCCAGGCTAGGAAGTAGCGTTTGCAGATGTCTACGTATCGTAGCGATAGAGTTCTAATGCTTCTTAGAACGAGTTGTCGCATTTCATTTCCATGTTTCGTAATAAGATATAATATTCATTGTGGAGTGTCATGCATACCTCGTACTCACATCACAAGAATGTAAATGCGACACATCCATGCAAGGAAATAGCGTTTGCAGATGTCAACGTATTTTAGCAATTGAGATCTAATGCTTCTCAATACGCGCTATCGCATCTCATTCCTATGTTTCCTTATAAGATATAATACTCATTGCGAAGAGTCACGTATACCTCGTATTCACTTCAAATGAATGTAAATGTGACACTTCCATGCTAGGAAATAGCGTTTGCAGATGTCTACGTATCGTAGCATTAGAATTCTAATGTTGCTTAGAACGCGATATCGCATCTCACTTCTATGTTACATGAAAAGATATAATATTCATTGCGATGTGTCATGTATACCTCGTATTCACTTCAAAAGAATGTAAATGCGACACTTCCTTGCTAGGAAATAACATTTGCAGATGTCTACGCATCGTGGCAATAGAGTTCTAGCGCTTCTTAAATCGCGATATCGCATCTCACTTCTATGTTTCGAGATAAGATATAATATTCATTGCGAAGAGTCATGTATACCTCGTATTCACTTCAAAAGAATGTAAATGCGACACTTCCTTGCTAGGAAGTAGCGTTTCCAGATGACCACGTATCGTAAGAATGGAGTTCTAATTCTTCTTAAAATGAGATATCGCATCTCATTTCTATGTTTCATGATAAGATATAATATCCATTGCGAAATGACGTGCACACCTCGTATTCACTTCAATGGAATGTAAATGCGACACCTCCATGCTAGGAATTAGGGTTTGCAGATGTCTACATATATTAGCAATAGAGTTCTAATGCTTCTCAAAACGCGATATCGCATCTCACTTCTATGTTTCATGATTAGATATAATATTCATTGCGAAGTGTCATGTATACCTCGTATTCACTTCAAAAGAATGAAAATGCGACACTTCGTTGCTAGGAAATATTGTTCGCAGATGTCTACGTATCGTAAAAATAGAGTTCTAATGCTTCTTAAAACAAGATGTCGCACTTCATTTCTATGTTTCGTGATAAGATAAAATATTCATTGCGAAGTGTCATGTATACCTCGTATTCACTTCAAAAGAATGTAAATGCGACACTTCCATGCTAGGAAATAGCCTTTGCAGATGTCTACGTATCGTAGCAATAGAGTTCTAATACTACTTAAAACGTGATGTCGTATTTCATTTCTATGTTTCGTGATAAGATATAATATTCATTATGGAGTGTTATGTATACCTCGTATTGACTTCAAAAGAATGTAAATGCTACACTTCCTTGCTAGGAAATAACATTTGCAGATGTCTACGCATCGTAGCCATAGAGTTCTAGTGCTTCTTAAACAGCGATATCGCATTTCACTTCTATGTTTCGTGATAAGACATAATATTCATTGCGAAGTGTCATGTATACCACGTATTCACTTCAAAAGAATGTAAATGCGACACTTCCATGCTAGCAAATAGCGTTTGCAGATGTCTACGTATCGTAGCAATAGAGCTCTAGTGCTTCTTAAAACGCGATTTCGCATCTCACTTATATGTTTCATTATAAGGTATAATATTCATTGCGAAGTGTCATGTACACCTCGTGTTCACTTCAAATGAATGTAAATGCGACACTTCCCTGCTAGGAAGTAGAGTTTGCAGGTGTCTACGTATCGAAGCAATAGGGTTCTACTGCTTCTCAAAACGCGATATCGCATCTCATTTCCATGTTTCATGGTGAGATATAATATTCATTGCGAAGTGTCATGTATACCTCGTATTCACTTCAAATGAATGTAAATGCGAAACTTCCATGCTAGCAAATAGCGTTTGCAGATGTCTACGTATCGTAGCAATAGAGTTCTAATGCTTCTTAAAACGCGATATCACATCTGACTGCTATGTTTCATGATAAGATATAATATTCATTGCGAAGTGTCATGTATACCTCGTATTCACTTCAAAAGATTGTAAATGCGACACTTCCTTGCTAGGAAATATTGTTTGCAGATGTCTACGTATCGTAAAAATAGAGTTCTATTGCTTCTTAAAACGCGATATCGCATATTTCCACTATGTTTCTTGATGAGATATAATATTCATTGCGAAGTGTCATGTATACCTCGTATTCACTTGAAAAGATTGTAAATGCGACACTTCCTTGCTAGGAAATATTGTTTGCAGATGTCTACGTATCGTAAAAATAGAGTTCTATTGCTTCTTAAAACGCGATATCGCATATTTCCACTATGTTTCTTGATAAGATATAATATTCATTGCGAAGTGTCATGTATACATCGTATTCACTTCAAAAGAATGTAAATGCGACACTTGCATGCTAGGAAATAGCGTTTGCAGATGCCTACGTATCGTAGCAATAGAGTTCTAATGCTTCTAAAACGCGATATCGCGTCTCACTTCTATGTTTCATGACAAGATATAATATTCATTGCGAAGTGTCATGTATACCTCGTAGTCACTTCAAGTGAATGTAAATGCGACACTTCCATGCTAGGAAATAGCGTTTGCAGATGTCTACGTATCGTAGCAAAGGAGTTCTAATGTCTACGTATCGTAGCAACGGCTTCTTAAAACGAGATGTCGCATCTCACTTCTATGTTTCGTGATAAGATATAATATTCATTGCGAAGTGTCATGTATACCTCGTATTCACTTCAAATGAATGTAAATGCGAAACTTCCATGCTAGCAAATAGCGTTTGCAGATGTCTACGTATCGTAGCAATAGAGTTCTAGTGCTTCTTAAAACGCGATTTCGCATCTCACTTATATGTTTCATGATAAGGTATAATATTCATTGCGAAGTGTCATGTATACCTCGTATTCACTTCAAATGAATGTAAATGCGACACTTCCCTGCTAGGAAGTAGAGTTTGCAGGTGTCTACGTATCGAAGCAATAGGGTTCTACTGCTTCTCAAAACGCGATGTCGCATCTCATTTCCATGTTTCATGATGAGATATAATATTCATTGCGAAGTGTCATGTATACCTCGTAGTCACTTCAAATGAATGTAAATGCGACACTTCCATGCTAGGAGATAGCGTTTGCAGATGTCTACGTATCGTAGCAACGGAGTTCTAATGCTTCTTAAAACGAGATGTCGCATCTCACTTCTATGTTTCGAGATAAGATATAATATTCATTGCGAAGTGTCATGTATACCTCGTATTCACTTGAAAAGAATGTGAATGCGACACTTCCATGCTAGGAAATAGCGTTTGCAGATGTCTACGTATCGTAGCAATAGAGTTCTAATGCTTCTTAAAATGAGAAGTCGCATTTCATTTCTATGTTTCGTAATAAGATGTAATATTTATTGTGGAATGTTATGCATACCTCGTATTCACTTCAAAGGATGTTAAGGCGACACTTGCTTGCTAGGAAATAACATATGCAGATGTCTACGCATCGTAGCAATAGAGTTCTAATGCTTCTTAAATCGCGATGTCGCATCTCATTTCTATGTTTCATGATCAGATATAATATTCATTGCGAAGTGTCATGTATACCTCGTATTCACTTCAAAGGGATGTAAGTGCGGCACTTCCTTGCTAGGAAATAGCGTTTCCAGATGACTACGTGTGGAAACAGTAGAGTTCTAATGATTCTTAAAACGCGATATCGCATCTCACTTCTATGTTTTATGATAAGATATAATATTCATTGCGAAGTGTCATGTATACCTCGTATTCACTTCAAAAGAATGTAAATGCTAAACTTCCAGGCTAGGAAGTAGCGTTTGCAGATGTCTACGTATCGTAGCGATAGAGTTCTAATGCTTCTTAAAACGAGATGTCGCATTTCATTTCCATGTTTCGTAATAAGATATAATATTCATTGTGGAGTGTCATGCATACCTCGTACTCACATCACAAGAATGTAAATGCGACACATCCATGCAAGGAAATAGCGTTTGCAGATGTCAACGTATTTTAGCAATTGAGATCTAATGCTTCTCAATACGCGATATCGCATCTCATTCCTATGTTTCCTTATAAGATATAATACTCATTGCGAAGAGTCACGTATACCTCGTATTCACTTCAAATGAATGTAAATGTGACACTTCCATGCTAGGAAATAGCGTTTGCAGATGTCTACGTATCGTAGCATTAGAATTCTAATGTTGCTTAGAACGCGATATCGCATCTCACTTCTATGTTACATGATAAGATATAATATTCATTGCGATGTGTCATGTATACCTCGTATTCACTTCAAAAGAATGTAAATGCGACACTTCCTTGCTAGGAAATAACATTTGCAGATGTCTGCGCATCGTAGCAATAGAGTTCTAGCGCTTCTTAAACAGCGATATCGCATTTCACTTCTATGTTTCGTGATAAGACATAATATTCATTGTGAAGTGTTATGTATACCTGGTATTATCTTCAAAAGAATGTAAATGAGGCACTTCCATGCTAGGATATAGCGTTTGCAGATGTCTACGTATCGTAGCAATAGAGTTCTAATGCTTCTTAAAACGAGATGTCGCATTTCATTTCTATGTTGCGTGATAAGATATAATATTCATTGTGTAATGTTACGTATACCTCGTATTCACTTCAATGGAATGTAAGTGCGACATTTCCTTGCTAGGAAATAGAGGTTGCAGATGTCTACGTATATTAGCAGTAGAGTTCTAATGCTTCTCAAAACGTGATATAGCACCTCATTCCTATGTTTAATGATAAGATATAATATTCATTGCGAAGTGTCATGTATATCTCGAATTCACTTCAAAAGTATGTAAATGCGACACTTCCATGCTAGGAAATAGCGTTTGCTGATGTCTAGGCATCGTAGCAATATAGTTCTAGCGCTTCTTAAATCGCGATATCGCATCTCACTTCTATGTTTCGTGATAAGATATAATATTCATTGTAGAGTGTTATGTATACCTCGTATTCACTACAAAAGAATGTAAATGCGACACTTCCGTGCTAGGAAACAGCGTTTGCAGATGTCTACGTTTCGTAGCAATAGGGTTCTAATGCTTCTTAAAACGCGATATCGCATCTCACGTCTATCTTTCATGATAAGATATAATATTCATTGCGAAGTGTCATGTATACCTCGATTTCACTTCACAAGAATGTAAATGCGACACTTCCTTGCTAGGAAATATTGTTTGCAAGATGTTTACGTATCACAGCAATAGAGTACTAATGCTTCTTAAAACGAGATGTCGTATTTAATTTCTATGTTCCGTAATAAGATATAATATTCATTGTGTAATGTTATGCATACCTCGTATTCACTTCAAAAGTATGTAAGTGCGACACTTCCTTGCTAGGAAATATTGTTTGCAGATGTCTACGTATCGTAGAAATGAAGTTCTAGTGCTTCTTAAATCACGATATCGCATCTCATTTCTATGTTTCGTGAGAAGGAGTAATATTCACTGCGAAGTGTCATGTATACATGGTATTCACTTCAAAAGAATGTAAATGCGACACTTTCTTGCTAAGAGATATTGTTTGCAGATGTATACGTATCGTCGCAATAGAGCTCTAATGCTTCTCAAAACGCGAAATCGCAACTCATTCCTATGTTTCATGATAAGATATAATATTAATTGCGAAGTGTCATGTATATCTCGTATTCACTTCAATAGAATGTAAATGCGAAACTTCCATGCTAGGAAATATCGTTTGCAGATGTCTACGTATCCTAGCAATAGAGTTCTAATGCTTCTCAAAACGAGATATCGCAAATCATTCCTATGTTTCATGATAATATATAATATTCATTGCGAAGTGTCATGTATATCTCGTATTCACTTCCAAAGAATGTAAATGCGAAACTTCCATGCTAGGAAATAGCGTTTGCAGATGTCTACGTATCGTAGCGTTAGAGTTCTATTGCTTCTTAGAACGCGATATCGCATATCACTTCTATGTTTCATGATAAGATGTAATATTCATTGCGAAGTGTCATGTATACCTCGTATTCACTTCAAAAGAATGTAAATGCGAAACTTCAAGGCAAGGAGGTAGCGTTTGCAGATGTCTACGTATCGTAGCGATAGAGTTCTAATGCTTCTTAAAACGAGATGTCGCATTTCATTTCCATGTTTCGTAATAAGATATAATATTCATTGTGGAGTGTCATGCATACCTCGTACTCACATCACAAGAATGTAAATGCGAAACATCCATGCAAGGAAATAGCGTTTGCAGATGTCAACGTATTTTAGCAATTGAGATCTAATGCTTCTCAATACGCGATATCGCATCTCATTCCTATGTTTCCTTATAAGATATAATACTCATTGCGAAGAGTCACGTATACCTCGTATTCACTTCAAATGAATGTAAATGTGACACTTCCATGCTAGGAAATAGCGTTTGCAGATGTCTACGTATCGTAGCATTAGAATTCTAATGTTGCTTAGAACGCGATATCGCATCTCACTTCTATGTTACATGATAAGATATAATATTCATTGCGATGTGTCATGTATACCTCGTATTCACTTCAAAAGAATGTAAATGCGACACTTCCTTGCTAGGAAATAACATTTGCAGATGTCTACGCATCGTAGCAATAGAGTTCTAGCGCTTCTTAAATCGCGATATCGCATCTCACTTCTATGTTTCGAGATAAGATATAATATTCATTGCGAAGAGTCATGTATACCTCGTATTCACTTCAAAAGAATGTAAATGCGACACTTCCTTGCTAGGAAGTAGCGTTTCCAGATGACCACGTATCGTAAGAATGGAGTTCTAATTCTTCTTAAAATGAGATATCGCATCTCATTTCTATGTTTCATGATAAGATATAATATCCATTGCGAAATGACGTGCACACCTCGTATTCACTTCAATGGAATGTAAATGCGACACCTCCATGCTAGGAATTAGGGTTTGCAGATGTCTACGTATATTAGCAATAGAGTTCTAATGCTTCTAAAACGCGATATCGCATCTCACTTCTATGTTTCATGATTAGATATAATATTCATTGCGAAGTGTCATGTATACCTCGTATTCACTTCAAAAGAATGTAAATGCGACACTTCCATGCTAGCAAATAGCGTTTGCAGATGTCTACGTATCGTAGCAATAGAGCTCTAGTGCTTCTTAAAACGCGATTTCGCATCTCACTTATATGTTTCATGATAAGGTATAATATTCATTGCGAAGTGTCATGTACACCTCGTGTTCACTTCAAATGAATGTAAATGCGACACTTCCCTGCTAGGAAGTAGAGTTTACAGGTGTCTACGTATCGAAGCAATAGGGTTCTACTGCTTCTCAAAACGCGATATCGCATCTAATTTCCATGTTTCATGGTGAGATATAATATTCATTGCGAAGTGTCATGTATACCTCGTATTCACTTCAAATGAATGTAAATGCGAAACTTCCATGCTAGCAAATAGCGTTTGCAGATGTCTTCGTATCGTAGCAATAGAGTTCTAATGCTACTTAAAACGCGATATCACATCTGACTGCTATGTTTCATGATAAGATATAATATTCATTGCGAAGTGTCATGTATACCTCGTATTCACTTCAAAAGATTGTAAATGCGACACTTCCTTGCTAGGAAATATTGTTTGCAGATGTCTACGTATCGTAAAAATAGAGTTCTATTGCTTCTTAAAACGCGATATCGCATATTTCCACTATGTTTCTTGATAAGATATAATATTCATTGCGAAGTGTCATGTATACCTCGTATTCACTTCAAAGGGATGTAAGTGCGACACTTCCTTGCTAGGATATAGCGTTTCCAGATGACTACGTGTCGAAACAATAGAGTTCTAGTGATTCTTAAAACGCGATATCGCATCTCACTTCTATGTTTCATGATAAGATATAATATTCATCGCGAAGTGTCATGTATACCTCGTATTCACTTCAAAAGAATGTAAATGCGACACTTCCATGCTAGGAAATAGCGTTTGCAGATGTCTACGTATCGTGGCAATAGAGTTCTAATGCTTCTTAAAATGAGAAGTCGCATTTCATTTCTATGTTTCGTAATAAGATATAATATTCATTGTGTAATGTTATGCATACCTCGTATTCACTTCAAAGGATGTTAGTGCGACACTTGCTTGCTAGGAAATAACATATGCAGATGTCTACGCATCGTAGCAATAGAGTTCTAATGCTTCTTAAATCGCGATATCGCATCTCACTGCTATGTTTCATGATAAGATATAATATTCATTGCGAAGTGTCATGTATACGTCGTATTCACTTCAAAAGATTGTAAATGCGACACTTCCTTGCTAGGAAAAATTGTTTGCAGATGTCTACGTATCGTAAAAATAGAGTTCTATTGCTTCTTAAAACGCGATATCGCTTATTTCCACTATGTTTCTTGATAAGATATAATATTCTTTGCGAAGTGTCATGTATACCTCGTATTCACTTCAAAAGAATGTAAATGCGACACTTGCATGCTAGGAAATAGCTTTTGCAGATGCCTACGTATCGTAGCAATAGAGTTCTAATGCTTCTAAAACGCGATATCGCATCTCACTTCAATGTTTCATGACAAGATATAATATTCATTGCGAAGTGTCATGTATACCTCGTAGTCACTTCAAATGAATGTAAATGCGACACTTCCATGCTAGGAAATAGCGTTTGCAGATGTCTACGTATCGTAGCAACGGAGTTCTAATGTCTACGTATCGTAGCAACGGCTTCTTAAAACGAGATGTCGCATCTCACTTCTATGTTTCGTGATAAGATATAATATTCATTGCGAAGTGTCATGTATACCTCGTATTCACTTCAAATGAATGTAAATGCGAAACTTCCATGCTAGCAAATAGCGTTTGCAGATGTCTACGTATCGTAGCAATAGAGTTCTAGTGCTTCTTAAAACGCGATTTCGCATCTCACTTATATGTTTCATGATAAGGTATAATATTCATTGCGAAGTGTCATGTATACCTAGTATTCACTTCAAATGAATGTAAATGCGACACTTCCCTGCTAGGAAGTAGAGTTTGCAGGTGTCTACGTATCGAAGCAATAGGGTTCTACTGCTTCTCAAAACGCGATGTCGCATCTCATTCCCATGTTTCATGATGAGATATAATATTCATTGCGAAGTGTCATGTATACCTCGTAGTCACTTCAAATGAATGTAAATGCGACACTTCCATGCTAGGAAATAGCGTTTGCAGATGTCTACGTATCGTAGCAATAGAGTTCTAGTGCTTCTTAAAACGCGATATCGCATCTCACTTCTATGTTTCATGATAAGATATAATATTCATTGCGAATTGTCATGTATACCTCGTATCCAATTGAAAAGAAAGTAAATGCGACTATTGCTTGGTAGGAAATAGCGTTTGCAGATGTCTACGTATCGTAGCAATAAAGTTCTAATGCTACTTAATTCGCGGTATCGCATCCCATTTATATGTTTCGTGATAAGATATAATGTTCATTGCGAAATGTCATGTATACCTCGGATTCACATCAAAAGAATGTAAGTGCGACACTTCCATGCTAGGAAATAGCGTTTGCAGATGTCTACGTATCGAAGCAATAGAGTTCTAATGCTTCTTAAATCGCCATATTACATCTCATTTCTATGTTTCATAATGAGATATAATATTCATTGTGGAGTGTTATGTATTCCTCGTATTCACTTCAAAAGAATGTAAATGCGACACTTCCTTGCTAGGAAATAGCGCTTGCAGATGTCTACGTATCGAAGCAATAGAGTTCTAAAGCTTGCTAATTCGCGGTATTGCATCTCATTTCTATGTTTCATGATAAGATATAATATTCATTGCGGAGTGTTATGTATACCTCGTATTCACTCAAAAGAATGTAAACGCGACACTTCCTTGCTAGAAAATAGCGTTTGCAGATGTCTACGTACCGAAGCAATAGATTTCTAATGCTTTTTAAATCGGGATATCGTATATCATTTCTATGTTTCATGATGAGATACAATATTCATTGTGCAGTGTTATGTATACCTCGTATTCACTTCAAAAGGATGTAAATGCGACACTTCCTTGCTAGGAAGTAGCGTTTGCAGATGTCTACGTATCGAAGCAATAGTGTTCGAACGCTTCTTAAAACGCGATATCCCATCTCATTTCTATGTTTCACGATAAGATATAATATTCATTGTGGAGTGTTATGTATACCTAGTATTTACATCAAAAAAATGTAAATGCGACACTTCAATGCTAGGAAATAGCGTTTGCAGATGTCTCCGCATCGAGGCCGTAGAATTCTAATGCTTCTAAAAACGCGATATGGCATCTCATTTCTATGTTTCGTAATAAGATATAATAATCATTGCGAAGTGTTATGTATACCTCGTATTCACTCCAAAAGAATGTAAATGCGACTATTGCTTGCTAGGAAATAGCGTTTGCAGGTGTCTACGTATCGTAGCAATAGAGTTCTGATGCTACTTAAATCGCGATATCGCATCTCATTTATATGTTTCGTGATAAGATATAATATTCATTGCGAAGTGTCATGTATACCTCTTATTCACTTCAAAAGAATGTAAGTGCCACACTTCCATGCTAGGAAATAGCGAATGCAGATGTCTCCGCATCGAGGCCACAGAGTTCTAATGCTTCTTAAAACGCGATATCGCATCTCTCTTCTATGTTTCATGATAAGGTATAATATTCATTGCGAAGTGACATGTATGCCTCGTATTCATTTCAAAAGAATGTAAATGCGACTATTGCTTGTTAGGAAATAGCGTTTGCAGATGTCTACGTATCGTAGCAATAGAGTTCTAATGCTTCTAAAAACGCGATATCGCATCGCATTTCTGTGTTTCATGATAAGATATATTATTCATTGCGAAGGTGTTATGTATTCCTCGTCTGCACTTCAAATGAATGTAAATGCGACATTTTGTTTCTAGGAAATAGCGTTTGCAGATGTCCACCTATCGAAGCAATAGAGTTCTAATGCACCGTATATCGCGATATCTCATATCATTTCTATGTTTCATGATAAGATATAGTATTCATTGTGCAATGTTATGTATACCTCGTATTCACATCAAAAGGAAATAAATGCGACACTTCCTTGCTAGGAAGTAGCGTTTGCAGATGTCTACGTATCGTAGCAAGAGAGTTCTAATGCTTCTTAAAATGAGAAGTCGTATTACATTTCTATGTTTCGTAATAAGATGTAATATTCATTGTGGAATGTTATGTATACCTCGTATTCACTTCAAAAGAATGTTAATGCGACACTTCCTTGCTAGGAAATAAAATTTGCAGATGTCTACGCATCGTAGGAATAGAGTTCTAATGCTTCCTAAAACGGGATATCGTATCTCACTGCTATGACTCACGATAAGATATAATATTCATTATGGAGTGTCATGTATACCTCATATTCACTTCAAAAGAATGTAAATACGAATCTTTCGTGCTAGGAAATAGCGTTTCCAGACCACGTATCGAAAGAATAGAGTTCTAATACTTCTTAAAACGAGATTTCGCATCTCATTTCTATGTTTCATGATAAGATATAATATCCATTGCGAAGTGTCATGTATACCTCGTATTCACTTCAATGGAATGTAAATGCGACATTTCCTTGCTAGGAAATAGAGTTTGCAGATATCTACGTATATTAGCAAGGGAGTTCTAATGCTTCTCAAAACGCGATACAGCACCTCATTCCTATTTTTCATGATAAGATATAATATTCACTGCGAAGTGTCATGTATATCTCGTATTCACTTCAAAAGAATGTAAATGCGACACTTCCATGCTAGGAAATAGACTTTGCAGATGTCTACGTATCGTAGCAATAGAGTTCTAATGCTTCTTAGAGCGCGATATCGCATCTCACATCTATGTTTCATGATAAGATATAATATCCATTGCGAAGTGTCATGTATACCTCGTATTCACTTCAAAAGAATGTAAATGCAACACTTCCATGCTAGGAAATAGCGTTTGCCGATGTCTACGTATCGCAGCAATAGAGTTCTAATGCTTCTTAAAACGCAATATCGCATCTCACTTCTATGTTTCATGAAAAGATATAATATTCATTATGAAGTGTCATGTACACTTCGTATTCACTTCAAAAGAATGTAATTGCGACACTTCCCTGCTAGGAAGTAGAGTTTGCAGATGTCTACGTTTCAAAGCAATAGGGTTCTAATGCTTCTCAAAACGCGATGTCGCATCTCATTTCTATGTTTCATGATAAGATATAATATTCATTGCGAAGTGTCATGTATACCTCGTATTCACTTGAAAAGAATGTAAATGCGTCATTTCCATGCTAGGAAATAGCGTTTGCAGATGACAACGTATCGAAAGAATAGAGTTCTAATACTTCTTAAAACGAGATGTCGCATCTCATTTCTATGTTTCATGTTAAGATATAATGTCGATTGCGAAGTTTCATGCATATCTCGTATTCACTTCAATGGAATGTAAATGCGACACTTCCACGTTAGGAAATAACGTTTGCAGACGTCTACGTATCGTAGCAAGAGTGTTCTAATACTTCTTAAAACGAGATGTCGCATTTCATTTCTATGTTTTATGATAAGACATAATATTCATTGCGAAGTGTCATGTATACCTCGTATTCACTTCAACAGAATGTAAATGCGCCACTTGCATGCTAGGAAATATTGTTTGCAGATGTCTACGTATCGTAGCAATAGAGTTCTAATGCTTCTTAAAACCCAATATCGCATCTCACTTCTATGTTTCATGATAAGATATAATATTCATTATGAAGTGTCATGTATACTTCGTATTCACTTCAAAGGAATGTAAATGCGACACTTCCTTGCTAGGAAATAGAGTTTGCAGATGTCTACGTATATTAGCAAGGGAGTTCTAATGCTTCTCAAAACGCGATACAGCACCTCATTCCTATTTTTCATGATAAGATATAATATCCATTGCGAAGTGTCATGTATACCTCGTATTCACTTCAAAAGAATGTAAATGCGACACTTCCATGCTAGGAAATAGCGTTTGCCGATGTCTACGTATCGTAGCAATAGAGTTCTAATGCTTCTTAAAACGCGATATCGCATCTCACTTCTATGTTTCATGAAAAGATATAATATTCATTATGAAGTGACATGTACACTTCGTGTTCACTTCAAAAGAATGTAATTGCGACACTTCCCTGCTAGGAAGTAGAGTTTGCAGATGTCTACGTTTCAAAGCAATAGGGTTCTAATGCTTCTCAAAACGCGATGTCGCATCTCATTTCTATGTTTCATGATAAGATATAATATTCATTGCGAAGTGTCATGTATACCTCGTATTCACTTCAACAGAATGTAAATGCGCCACTTGCATGCTAGGAAATATTGTTTGCAGATGTCTACGTATCGTAGCAATAGAGTTCTAAAGCTTCTTAAAACCCAATATCGCATCTCACTTCTATGTTTCATGATAAGATATAATATTCATTATGAAGTGTCATGTATACTTCGTATTCACTTCAAAGGAATGTAAATGCGACACTTCCTTGCTAGGAAATATTGTTTGCAGATGTCTACGTATCGTTGCAATAGGGTTCTAATGCTTCTTAAAACGCGATATCGCATCTCACCCCTATGTTTCATGATAAGATATAATATTCATTGCGAAGTGTCATGTATACCTCGTATTCACTTCAAAATAATGTAAATGCGACACTTGCATGCTAGGAAATAGCGTTTGCAGATGTCTACGTATCGTTGCAATACAGTTCTAATGCTTCTTAAAACGCGATATCGCATCTCACTTCTATGTTTCATGATAAGATATAATATTCATTGCGAAGTGTCATGTATACCTCGTATTCACTTCAAAAGAATGTAAATGCGAAACTTGCATGCTAGGAAATAGCGTTTCCAGATGACCACGTATCGTAAGAATGGAGTTCTAATACTTCCTAAAACGAGATATCGCATCTCATTTCTATGTTTCATGATAAGATATAATATCCATTGCGAAGTGTCATGCATACCTCGTATTCACTTCAATGGAATGTAAATGCGACACTTCCTTGCTAGGAAATAGAGTTTGCAGATGTCTACGTATATTAGCAATAGAGTTCTAATGCTTCTCAAAACGCGATATAGTACCTCATTCCTATGTTTCATGATAAGATATAATATTCATTGCGAAGTTTCATGCATATCTCGTATTCACTTCAATGGAATGTAAATGCGACACTTCCATGCTAGGAAATAACGTTTGCAGACGTCTACGTATAGTAGCAAGAGTGTTCTAATACTTCATAAAACGAGATGTCGCATTTCCTTTCTATGTTTCATGATAAGACATAATATTCATTGCGAAGTGTCATGTATACCTCGTATTCACTTCAACAGAATGTAAGTGCGCCACTTCCTTACTAGGAAATATCGTTTCCAGACGACTACGTGTCGAAACAATAGAGTTCTAATGATTCGTAGAACGCGATGTCGCATCTCACTCCTATGTTTCGTGATAAGATATAATATTCATTGTGGAGTGTTATGTATACCTGGTATTCACTTCAAGAGAATGTAAATGCGACACTTCCTTGCTAGGAAATATTGTTTGCAGATGTCTACGTATCATAGCAATAGAGTTCTAATGCTTCTTAAAATGAGAAGTCGTATTTCATTTCTATGTTTCGTAATAAGATGTAATATTCATTGTGGAATGTTATGTATACCTCGTATTCACTTCAAAAGAATGTAAATGCGACACTTCCTTGCTAGGAAATAACATTTGCAGATGTCTACGCATCGTAGGAATAGAGTTCTAATGCTTCTTAAAACGGGATATCGTATCTCACAGCTATGATTCATGATAAGATATAATATTCACTGCGAAGTGTCATGTATATCTCGTATTCACTTCAAAAGAATGTAAATGCGACACTTCCATGCTAGGAAATAGCCTTTGCAGATGTCTACGTATCGTAGCAATAGAGTTCTAATGCTTCTTAGAGCGCGATATCGCATCTCACATCTATGTTTCATGATAAGATATAATATCCATTGCGAAGTGTCATGTATACCTCGTATTCACTTCAAAAGAATGTAAATGCAACACTTTCATGCTAGGAAATAGCGTTTGCAGATGTCTACGTATCGTAGCAATAGAGTTCTAATGCTTCTCAAAACGCGATATAGTAACTCATTCCTATGTTTCATGATAAGATATAATATTCATTGCGAAGTTTCATGCATATCTCGTATTCACTTCAATGGAATGTAAATGCGACACTTCCATGCTAGGAAATAACGTTTGCAGACGTCTACGTATCGTAGCAAGTGTGTTCTAATACTTCTTAAAACGAGATGTCGCATTTCATTTCTATGTTTCATGATAAGTCATAATATTCATTGCGAAGTGTCATGTATACCTCGTATTCACTTCAAAAGGATGTAAATGCGACACTTCCTTACTAGGAATTAGCGTTTCCAGACGACTACGTGTCGAAACAATAGAGTTCTAATGATTCGTAGAACGCGATATCGCATCACACTTCTATGTTTGGTGATAAGATATAATATTCATTGTGGAGTGTTATGTATACCTGGTATTCACTTCAAGAGAATGTAAATGCGACACCTCCTTGCTAGGAAATATTGTTTGCAGATGTCTATGTATCGAAGCAATAGGGTTCTAATGCTTCTCAAAACGCGATGTCGCATCTCATTACTACGTTTCATGGTCAGATATAATATTCATTGCGAAGTGTCATGTATACCTCGTATTCACTTCAAATGTATGTAAATGCGACACTTCCTGGCTAGGAAATATTGTTTGCAGATGTCTACGTATCGTAGCAAGAGAGTTCTAATGCTTCTTAAAATGAGAAGTCGTATTACATTTCTATGTTTCGTAATAAGATGTAATATTCATTGTGGAATGTTATGTATACTTCGTATTCACTTCAAAAGAATGTAAATGCGACACTTCCTTGCTAGGAAATAACATTTGCAGATGTCTACGCATCGTAGGAATAGAGTTCTAATGCTTCTTAAAACGGGATATCGTATCTCACTGCTATGATTCATGATAAGATATAATATTCATTATGGAGTGTCATGTATACCTCATATTCACTTCAAAAGAATGTAAATACGAATCTTCCGTGCTAGGAAATAGCGTTTCCAGACCACGTATCGTAAGAATGGGGTTCTAATACTTCCTAAAACTAGATATCGCATCTCATTTCTATGTTTCATGATAAGATATAATATCCATTGCGAAGTGTCATGCATACCTCGTATTCACTTCAATGGAATGTAAATGCGACATTTCCTTGCTAAGAAATAGAGTTTGCAGATGTCTACGTATATTAGCAATAGAGTTCTAATGCTTCTCAAAACGCGATATAGCACCGCATTCCTATGTTTCATGATAAGATATAATATTCATCGCGAAGTGTCATGTATACCTCGTATTCACTTCAAAAGAATGTAAATGCGACACTTGCATGCTAGGAAATAGCGTTTGCAGATGTCTACGTATCGTAGCAATAGAGATCTAATGCTTCTTAAAACGAGATGCCGCATTTCATTTCTATGTTTCGTGATAAGATATAATATTCATTGTGGAGTGTTATATATACCTCGTATTCACTTCAAAAGAATGTAAATGCGACACTTCCTTGCTAGGAAATAACATTTCCAGATGTCTACGCATCGTAGCAATATAGTTCTAGCGCTTCGTAAATCGCGATATCGCATTTCACTTCTATGTTTTGTGATAACATATAATATTCATTGTAGAGTGTTATGTATACCTCGTATTCACTTCAAAAGAATGTAAATGCGACACTTCCATGCTAGGAAATAGCGTTTGCAGATGTCTACGCATCGTAGCAATAGAGTTCTAATGCTTCTTAAAATGCGATATCGCATCTCATTTCTATGTTTCATGATCAGATATAATATTCATTGCGAAGTGTCATGTATACCTCGTATTCACTTCAAAGGGATGTAAATGCTTAATTTTCATGCTAGGAAATAGCGTTTGCAGATGACTACGTATGGAAACAATAGAGTTCTAATACTTCTTAAAACGAGATGTCGCATCTCATTTCTATGTTTCATGATAAGATATAATATTCATTGCGAAGTGTCATGTATACATCGCATTCACTTCAAAAGAATGTAAATAAGACACTTCCATGCTAGGAAATAGCGTTTGCAGATGTCTACGTATCGTAGAAATAGAGTTCTAATGCTTCTTAAAACGCGATATAGCATCTCACTTCCATGTTTCATGATAAGGTATAATATTCATTGCGAAGTGTCATGTATACCTCGTATTCACTTCAAATGAATGTAAATGCGACACTTCCCTGCTAGGAAGTAGAGTTTGCAGATGTCTACGTATCGAAGCAATAGGGTTCTACTGCTTCTCAAAATGCGATGTCGCATCTCATTTCTATGTTTCATGATCAGATATAATATTCATTGCGAAGTGTCATGTATACCTCGTACTCACTTCAAAAGAATGTAAATGCGACCCTTCCATGCTAGGAAATAGCGTTTGCAGATGTCTACGTATCGTAGCAATGGAGTTCTAATGCTTCTTAGAACGCGATATCGCATCTCACTTCTATGTTTCATGATAAGATATAATATTCATTGCGAAGTGTCATGTATACCTCGTATTCACTTCAATTGAATGTAAATGCGAAACTTCCATGCTAGCAAATAGCGTTTGCAGATGTCTACGTATCGTAGCAATAGAGCTCTAATGCTTCTTAAAACGCGATATCACATCTCACTTCTATGTTTCGAGATAAGATATAATATTCATTGTGGAGTGTTATGTATACCTCGTATTCACTTCAAAAGAATGTAAATGCGACACTTCCGTGCTTGGAAATAGCCTTTGCAGATGTCTACGTATCGTAGCAATAGAGATGTAATGCTACTTAAAACGAGATGTCGCATTTCAGTTCTATGTTTCGTGGTAAGATATAATATTCATTGCGGAGTGTTATGTATACCTCGTATTCACTTCAAAGGATGTAAATGCGACACTTGCTTGATTGGAAATAACATTTGCAGATGTCTACCCATCGTAGCAATAGAGTTCTAGCGCTTCGTAAATCGCGATATCGCATCTCACTTCTATGTTTCGTGATAACATATAATATTCATTGTAGAGTGTTATGTATACCTCGTATTCACTTCAAAAGAATGTAAATGCGACACTTCCATGCTAGGAAATAGCGTTTGCAGATGTCTACGTATCGTAGCAATAGAGTTCTAATGCTTCTTAAAATGCGATATCGCATCTGACTTCTATGTTTCATGATAAGGTATAATATTCATTGCGAAGTGTCATGTATACCTCGTATTCACTTCAAATGAATGTAAATGCGACACTTTCCTGCTAGGAATTAGAGTTTGCAGATTTCTACGTATCGAAGCAATAGGGTTCTACTGCTTCTCAAAATGCGATGTCGCATCTCATTTCTATGTTTCATGATCAGATATAATATTCATTGCGAAGTGTCATGTATACATCGCATTCACTTCAAAAGAATGTAAATGCGACACTTCCTTGCTAGGAAATAGCGTTTCCAGATGTCTACGTATCGTAGCAATAGAGTTCTCATCCTACTTAAAACGAGATGTCGCATCTCATTTCTATGTTTCATGATATGATAAAATATCCATTGCGAAGTGTCATGTATACCTGGTATTCACTTCAAAAGAATGTAAATGCGACACTTCCTTGCTAGGAAATAGCGTTTCCAGATGTCTACGTATCGTAGCAATAGAGTTCTGATCCTACTTAAAACGAGATGTCGCATCTCATTTCTATGTTTCATGATATGATAAAATATCCATTGCGAAGTGTAATGCATACCTCGTATTCACTTCAATGGAATGTAAATGCGACACTTCCATGCTAGGAAATAGCGCTCGCAGGTGTCTACGTATCGTAGCAAAAGGGTTCTAATGCTTCTTAGAACGCGATATCGCATCTCACTTCTATGTTTCATGATAAGATATAATATTCATTGCGAAGTGTCATGTATACCTCGTATTCGCATCAAAAGAATGTAAATGCGACACTTCCTCGCTAGGAAATAGCGTTTCCAGATGATCACGTATCGAAAGAATAGAGTTCTAATACTTCTTAAAACGAGATGTAGCATCTCATTTCTATGTTTCATAATAATATATAATATCCATTGCGAAGTGTCATGTATACCTCGTATTCACTTCAAAAGAATGTAAATGCGAAACTTCCATGCTAGGAAATAGCGTTTGCAGATGTCTACGTATCGTAGCAATAAAGTTCTAATGCTCCTCAAAATGCGATATAGCACCTCATTCCTATGTTTCATGATAAGATATAATATTCATTTCGAAGTGTCATGTATATCTCGTATTCACTTCAAAAGAAAGTAAATGCGACACTTCCATGCTAGGAAATAGCGTTTGCAGATGTCTACGTATCGCAGCAATAGAGTTCTAATGCTTCCTAAATCGCGATATCGCATCTCACTGCTATGCTTCATGAGAAGATATAATATTCATTATGGAGTGTTATGTATACCTCGTACTCACTTCAAAAGAATGTAAATGCGACACTTCCATGCTAGGAAATAGCGTTTGCAGATGTCTACGTATCGAGGCAATAGAGTTCTAACGCTTCCTAAATCTCGATAACGCATCTCACTTCTATGTTTCATGATAAGATATAATATTCATTGCGAAGTGTCATGTATATCTCGTATTCACTTCAAAAGAATGTAAATGCGACACTTCCATGCTAGGAAGTAGCGTTTGCAGATGTCTACGTATCGTAGCAATAGGGTTCTAATGCTTCTTAGAACGCGATATCGCATCTCACTTCTATGTTTCATGATAAGATATAATATTCATTGCGAAGTGTCATGTATACCTCGTATTCACTTCAAAAGAATGTAAATGCAACACTTCCATGCTAGGAAGTAGCGTTTGCAGATGTCTACGTATCGTAGCAATAGAGTTCTAGCGCTTCTTAAAACGCGATATCGCATGTCACATCTATGTTTCGTGATAAGATATAATATTCATGGTAGAGTGTAATGTATACCTCGTATTCACTTCAAAAGAATGTAAATGCGACACTTCCATGCCAGGAAACAGCGTTTGCAGATGTCTACATATCGTAGCGATAGAGCTCTAATGCTTCTTAAAACGAGATGTCGCATTTCATTTCCATGTTTCGTAATAAGGTATAATATTCATTGTGGAGTGTCATGTATACCTCGTGCTCACATCATAAGAATGTAAATGCGACACATCCATGCAAGGAAATAGCGTTTGCAGATGTCAACGTATATTAGCAATAGAGATCTAATGCTTCTCAATACGCGATATCGCATCTCACTTCTATCTTTCATGATAAGATATAATATTCATTGCGAAGTGTCATGTATATCTCGTATTCACTTCAAAAGAATGTAAATGCGACACTTCCATGCTAGGAAGTAGCGTTCGCAGATGTCTACGTATCGTAGCAATAGGGTTCTAATGCTTCTTAGAACGCGATATCGCATCTCACTTCTACGTTTCATGATAAGATATAATACTCATTGCGAAGTGTCATGTATACCTCGTATTCACTTCAAAAGAATGTAAATGCGACACTTCCATGCTAGGAAATAGCGTTTGCAGATGTCTACGTATCCTAGCAATAGAGTTCTAATGCTTCTTAAAACGCGATATCGCATCTCACTTCTATGTTTCATGATAAGATATAATATCCATTGCGAAGTGTCATGTATACCTCGTATTCACTTCAAAAGAATGTAAATGCGACACTTCCATGCTTGGAAATAGCGTTTGCAGATGTCTACGTATCGTAGCAACAGTGTTCTAATGCTTCTTAAAACGAGATGTCGCATCTCACTTCTATGTATCGAGATAAGGTATAATATTCATTGCGAAGTGTCATGTATACCTCGTATTCACTTCAAATGAATGTAAATGCTACACTTCCTTGCTCGGAAATAACATTTGCAGATGTCTACGCATCGTAGCCATAGAGTTCTAGAGCTTCTTAAACAGCGATATCGCATTTCACTTCTATGTTTCGTGATTAGACATAATATTCATTGTGAAGTGTTATGTATACCTCGTATTATCTTCAAAGGAATGTAAATGCGGCACTTCCATGCTAGGATATAGCGTTTGCAGATGTCTACGTATCGTAGCAATAGAGTTCTAATGCTTCTTGGAACGCGATATCGCATCTCACTTCTATGTTTCATGATAAGATATAATATTCATTGCGAAGTGTCATGTATACCTCGTATTCACTTCAAAAGAATGTAAATGCGACACATCCATGCTAGGAAGTAGCGTTTGCAGATGTCTACGTATCGTAGCAATAGAGTTCTAGCGATTCTTAAACCGCGATATCGCATGTCACATCTATGTTTCGTGATAAGATATAATATTCATTGCGATGTGACATGTATACCTCGTATTCACTTCAAAAGAATGTAAATGCGACACTTCCATACTAGGAAATAGCGTTTGCAGATGTATACGTATCACAGCAATAGAGTACTTATGCTTCTGAAAACGAGATGTCGTATTTCATTTCTATGTTTCGTAATAAGATATAATATTCATTGTGTAATGTTATGTATACCTCGCATTCACTTCAATGGAATATAATGGGACATTTCCATGGTAGGAAATAGAGTTTGCAGATGTCTACGTATATTAGCAATAGTGTTCTAATGCTTCTCAAAACGCAATATAGCACCTCATTCCTATGTTTCATGATAAGATATAATATTCATTGCGAAGTGCCATGTATATCTCGTATTCACTTCAAAAGAATGTAAATGCGACACTTCCATGCTAGGAAATAGCGTTTGCAGATGTCTACGTATCGTAGCAATAGAGTTCTAATGCTTCTTAAAACGCGATATCGCATCTCACTTCTATGTTTCATGATAAGATATAATATCCATTGCGAAGTGTCATGTATACCTCGTATTCACTTCAAAAGAATGTAAATGCGACACTTCCATGCTCGGAAATAGCGTTTGCAGATGTCTACGTATCGTAGCAACAGAGTTCTAATGCTTCTTAAAACGAGATGTCGCATCTCACATCTATGTATCGAGATAAGGTATAATATTCATTGCGAAGTGTCATGTATACCTCGTATTCACTTCAAATGAATGTAAATGCGAAGCTTCCTTGCTAGGAAATAGCGTTTGCAGATGTCTACGTATCGTAGCAATAGAGTTCTAATGCTTCCTAAAACGCGATATCACATCTCACTTCTATGTTTCGAGATAAGATATAATTTTCATTGCGAAGTGTCATGTATACCTCTTATTCACTTCAAAAGAATGTAAAAGCGACACTTCCTTGCTAGGAAATAGCGTTTCCAGATGACCACGTATCGTAAGAATGGAGTTCTAATGCTTCTTCAAACGCGATATCGCATCTCACTTCTACGTTTCATGATAAGATATAATATTCATTGCGAAGTGTCATGTATACCTCGTATTCACTTCAAAAGAATGTAAATGCGACACTTCCTTGCTAGGAAATAGCGTTTGCAGATGTCTACGTATCACAGCAATAGAGTACTTATGCTTCTGAAAACGAGATGTCGTATTTCATTTCTATGTTTCGTAATAAGATATAATATTCATTGTGTAATGTTATGTATACCTCGTATTCACTTCAATGGAATGTAATGGGACATTTCCATGGTAGGAAATAGAGTTTGGAGATGTCTACGTATATTAGCAATAGTGTTCTAATGCTTCTCAAAACGCAATATAGCACCTCATTCCTATGTTTCATGATAAGATATAATATTCATTGCGAAGTGTCATGTATATCTCGTATTCACTTCAAAAGAATGTAAATGCGACACTTCCATGCTAGGAAATAGCGTTTGCAGATGTCTACGTATCGTAGCAATAGAGTTCTAATGCTTCTTAAAACGCGATATCGCATCTCACTTCTATGTTTCATGATAAGATATAATATCCATTGCGAAGTGTCATGTATACCTCGTATTCACTTCAAAAGAATGTAAATGCGACACTTCCATGCTTGGAAATAGCGTTTGCAGATGTCTACGTATCGTAGCAACAGAGTTCTAATGCTTCTTAAAACGAGATGTCGCATCTCACTTCTATGTATCGAGATAAGGTATAATATTCATTGCGAAGTGTCATGTATACCTCGTATTCACTTCAAAAGAATGTAAATGCGACACTTCCTTGCTAGGAAATAGCGTTTGCAGATGTCTACGTATCACAGCAATAGAGTACTTATGCTTCTGAAAACGAGATGTCGTATTTCATTTCTATGTTTCGTAATAAGATATAATATTCATTGCGTAATGTTATGTATACCTCGTATTCACTTCAATGGAATGTAATGGGACATTTCCATGGTAGGAAATAGAGTTTGGAGATGTCTACGTATATTAGCAATAGTGTTCTAATGCTTCTCAAAACGCAATATAGCACCTCATTCCTATGTTTCATGATAAGATATAATATTCATTGCGAAGTGTCATGTATATCTCGTATTCACTTCAAAAGAATGTAAATGCGACACTTCCATGCTAGGAAATAGCGTTTGCAGATGTCTACGTATCGTAGCAATAGAGTTCTAATGCTTCTTAAAACGCGATATCGCATCGCACTTCTATGTTTCATGATAAGATATAATATCCATTGCGAAGTGTCATGTATACCTCGTATTCACTTCAAAAGAATGTAAATGCGACACTTCCATGCTTGGAAATAGCGTTTGCAGATGTCTACGTATCGTAGCAACAGAGTTCTAATGCTTCTGAAATCGAGATGTCGTATTTCATTTCTATGTTTCGTAATAAGATATAATATTCATTGTGTAATGTTATGTATACCTCGTATTCACTTCAATGGAATGTAATGGGACATTTCCATGGTAGGAAATAGAGTTTGCAGATGTCTACGTATATTAGCAATGGTGTTCTAATGCTTCTCAAAACGCAATATAGCACCTCATTCCTATGTTTCATGATAAGATATAATATTCATTGCGAAGTGCCATGTATATCTCGCATTCACTTCAAAAGAATGTAAATGCGACACTTCCATGCTAGGAAATAGTGTTTGCAGATGTCTACGTATCGTAGCAATAGAGTTCTAATGCTTCTTAAAACGCGATATCGCATCTCACTTCTATGTTTCATGATAAGATATAATATCCATTGCGAAGTGTCATGTATACCTCGTATTCACTTCAAAAGAATGTAAATGCGACACTTCCATGCTCGGAAATAGCGTTTGCAGATGTCTACGTATCGTAGCAACAGAGTTCTAATGCTTCTTAAAACGAGATGTCGCATCTAACATCTATGTATCGAGATAAGGTATAATATTCATTGCGAAGTGTCATGTATACCTCGTATTCACTTCAAATGAATGTAAATGCGAAGCTTCCTTGCTAGGAAATAGCGTTTGCAGATGTCTACGTATCGTAGCAATAGAGTTCTAATGCTTCCTAAAACGCGATATCACATCTCACTTCTATGTTTCGAGATAAGATATAATTTTCATTGCGAAGTGTCATGTATACCTCTTATTCACTTCAAAAGAATGTAAAAGCGACACTTCCTTGCTAGGAAATAGCGTTTCCAGATGACCACGTATCGTAAGAATGGAGTTCTAATGCTCCTTAAAACGAGATGTCGCATTCCATTTCTATGTTTCGTGATAAGATATAATATTCATTGTGGAGTGTTATGTATACCTCGCATTCACTTCAAAAGATTGTAAATGCGACACTTCCTTGCTAGGAAATATTGTTTGCAGATGTCTACGTATCGTAAAAACAGAGTTCTAATGCTTCTTAAGACGCGATATCGCATATTTCCTCTATGATTCTTGATAAGATATAATATTCATTGCGAAGTGTCATGTATACCTCGTATTCACTTCAAGAGAATGTAAATGCGACACTTGCATGCTGGGAAATAGCGTTTGCAGATGTCTACGTATCGTAGCAATAGAGTTCTAATGCTTCTTCAAACGCGATATCGCATCTCACTTCTATGTTTCATGATAAGATATAATATTCATTGCGAAGTGTCATGTATACCTCGTATTCACTTCAAAAGAATGTAAATGCGACACTTCCTTGCTAGGAAATAGCGTTTGCAGATGTCTACGTATCACAGCAATAGAGTACTTATGCTTCTGAAAACGAGATGTCGTATTTCATTTCTATGTTTCGTAATAAGATATAATATTCATTGTGTAATGTTATGCATACCTCGTATTCACTTCAATGGAATGTAATGGGACATTTCCATGGTAGGAAATAGAGTTTGGAGATGTCTACGTATATTAGCAATAGTGTTCTAATGCTTCTCAAAACGCAATATAGCACCTCATTCCTATGTTTCATGATAAGGTATAATATTCATTGCGAAGTGTCATGTATATCTCGTATTCACTTCAAAAGAATGTAAATGCGACACTTCCATGCTAGGAAATAGCGTTTGCAGATGTCTACGTATCGTAGCAATAGAGTTCTAATGCTTCTTAAAACGCGATATCGCATCTCACTTCTATGTTTCATGATAAGATATAATATCCATTGCGAAGTGTCATGTATACCTCGTATTCACTTCAAAAGAATGTAAATGCGACACTTCCATGCTTGGAAATAGCGTTTGCAGATGTCTACGTATCGTAGCAACAGGGTTCTAATGCTTCTTAAAACGAGATGTCGCATCTCACTTCTATGTATCGAGATAAGGTATAATATTCATTGCGAAGTGTCATGTATACCTCGTATTCACTTCAAAAGAATGTAAATGCGACACTTCCTTGCTAGGAAATAGCGTTTGCAGATGTCTACGTATCACAGCAATAGAGTACTTATGCTTCTGAAAACGAGATGTCGTATTTCATTTCTATGTTTCGTAATAAGATATAATATTCATTGCGTAATGTTATGTATACCTCGTATTCACTTCAATGGAATGTAATGGGACATTTCCATGGTAGGAAATAGAGTTTGGAGATGTCTACGTATATTAGCAATAGTGTTCTAATGCTTCTTAAAACGCGATATCGCATCTCACTTCTATGTTTCATGATAAGATATAATATCCATTGCGAAGTGTCATGTATACCTCGTATTCACTTCAAAAGAATGTAAATGCGACACTTCCATGCTTGGAAATAGCGTTTGCAGATGTCTACGTATCGTAGCAACAGAGTTCTAATGCTTCTGAAATCGAGATGTCGTATTTCATTTCTATGTTTCGTAATAAGATATAATATTCATTGTGTAATGTTATGTATACCTCGTATTCACTTCAATGGAATGTAATGGGACATTTCCATGGTAGGAAATAGAGTTTGCAGATGTCTACGTATATTAGCAATAGTGTTCTAATGCTTCTCAAAACGCAATATAGCACCTCATTCCTATGTTTCATGATAAGATATAATATTCATTGCGAAGTGCCATGTATATCTCGTATTCACTTCAAAAGAATGTAAATGCGACACTTCCATGCTAGGAAATAGCGTTTGCAGATGTCTACGTATCGTAGCAATAGAGTTCTAATGCTTCTTAAAACGCGATATCGCATCTCACTTCTATGTTTCATGATAAGATATAATATCCATTGCGAAGTGTCATGTATACCTCGTATTCACTTCAAAAGAATGTAAATGCGACACTTCCATGCTCGGAAATAGCGTTTGCAGATGTCTACGTATCGTAGCAACAGAGTTCTAATGCTTCTTAAAACGAGATGTCGCATCTAACATCTATGTATCGAGATAAGGTATAATATTCATTGCGAAGTGTCATGTATACCTCGTATTCACTTCAAATGAATGTAAATGCGAAGCTTCCTTGCTAGGAAATAGCGTTTGCAGATGTCTACGTATCGTAGCAATAGAGTTCTAATGCTTCCTAAAACGCGATATCACATCTCACTTCTATGTTTCGAGATAAGATATAATTTTCATTGCGAAGTGTCATGTATACCTCTTATTCACTTCAAAAGAATGTAAAAGCGACACTTCCTTGCTAGGAAATAGCGTTTCCAGATGACCACGTATCGTAAGAATGGAGTTCTAATGCTCCTTAAAACGAGATGTCGCATTCCATTTCTATGTTTCGTGATAAGATATAATATTCATTGTGGAGTGTTATGTATACCTCGCATTCACTTCAAAAGATTGTAAATGCGACACTTCCTTGCTAGGAAATATTGTTTGCAGATGTCTACGTATCGTAAAAACAGAGTTCTAATGCTTCTTAAGACGCGATATCGCATATTTCCTCTATGATTCTTGATAAGATATAATATTCATTGCGAAGTGTCATGTATACCTCGTATTCACTTCAAAAGAATGTAAATGCGACACTTGCATGCTGGGAAATAGCGTTTGCAGATGTCTACGTATCGTAGCAATAGAGTTCTAATGCTTCTTCAAACGCGATATCGCATCTCACTTCTATGTTTCATGATAAGATATAATATTCATTGCGAAGTGTCATGTATACCTCGTATTCACTTCAAAAGAATGTAAATGCGACACTTCCTTGCTAGGAAATAGCGTTTGCAGATGTCTACGTATCACAGCAATAGAGTACTTATGCTTCTGAAAACGAGATGTCGTATTTCATTTCTATGTTTCGTAATAAGATATAATATTCATTGTGTAATGTTATGTATACCTCGTATTCACTTCAATGGAATGTAATGGGACATTTCCATGGTAGGAAATAGAGTTTGGAGATGTCTACGTATATTAGCAATAGTGTTCTAATGCTTCTCAAAACGCAATATAGCACCTCATTCCTATGCTTCATGATAAGATATAATATTCATTGCGAAGTGTCATGTATATCTCGTATTCACTTCAAAAGAATGTAAATGCGACACTTCCATGCTAGGAAATAGCGTTTGCAGATGTCTACGTATCGTAGCAATAGAGTTCTAATGCTTCTTAAAACGCGATATCGCATCTCACTTCTATGTTTCATGATAAGATATAATATCCATTGCGAAGTGTCATGTATACCTCGTATTCACTTCAAAAGAATGTAAATGCGACACTTCCATGCTTGGAAATAGCGTTTGCAGATGTCTACGTATCGTAGCAACAGAGTTCTAATGCTTCTTAAAACGAGATGTCGCATCTCACTTCTATGTATCGAGATAAGGTATAATATTCATTGCGAAGTGTCATGTATACCTCGTATTCACTTCAAATGAATGTAAATGCGAAGCTTCCTTGCTAGGAAATAGCGTTTGCAGATGTCTACGTATCGTAGCAATAGAGTTCTAATGCTTCCTAAAACGCGATATCACATCTCACTTCTATGTTTCGAGATAAGATATAATTTTCATTGCGAAGTGTCATGTATACCTCTTATTCACTTCAAAAGAATGTAAAAGCGACACTTCCTTGCTAGGAAATAGCGTTTCCAGATGACCACGTATCGTAAGAATGGAGTTCTAATGCTCCTTAAAACGAGATGTCGCATTCCATTTCTATGTTTCGTGATAAGATATAATACTCATTGTGGAGTGTTATGTATACCTCGCATTCACTTCAAAAGATTGTAAATGCGACACTTCCTTGCTAGGAAATATTGTTTGCAGATGTCTACGTATCGTAAAAACAGAGTTCTAATGCTTCCTAAGACGCGATATCGCATATTTCCTCTATGATTCTTGATAAGATATAATATTCATTGCGAAGTGTCATGAATACCTCGTATTCACTTCAAAAGAATGTAAATGCGACACTTGCATGCTGGGAAATAGCGTTTGCAGATGTCTACGTATCGTAGCAATAGAGTTCTAATGCTTCTTCAAACGCGATATCGCATCTCACTTCTATGTTTCATGATAAGATATAATATTCATTGCGAAGTGTCATGTATACCTCGTATTCACTTCAAAAGAATGTAAATGCGACACTTCCTTGCTAGGAAATAGCGTTTGCAGATGTCTACGTATCACAGCAATAGAGTACTTATGCTTCTGAAAACGAGATGTCGTATTTCATTTCTATGTTTCGTAATAAGATATAATATTCATTGTGTAATGTTATGTATACCTCGTATACACTTCAATGGAATGTAATGGGACATTTCCATGGTAGGAAATAGAGTTTGCAGATGTCTACGTATATTAGCAATAGTGTTCTAATGCTTCTCAAAACGCAATATAGCACCTCATTCCTATGTTTCATGAAAAGATATAATATTCATTGCGAAGTGTCATGTATATCTCGTATTCACTTCAAAAGAATGTAAATGCGACACTTCATGCTAGGAAATAGCGTTTGCAGATGTCTACGTATCGTAGCAATAGAGTTCTAATGCTTCTTAAAACGCGATATCGCATCTCACTTCTATGTTTCATGATAAGATATAATATCCATTGCGAAGTGTCATGTATACCTCGTATTCACTTCAAAAGAATGTAAATGCGACACTTCCATGCTTGGAAATAGCGTTTGCAGATGTCTACGTATCGTAGCAAACAGAGTTCTAATGCTTCTTAAAACGAGATGTCGCATCTCACTTCTATGTATCGAGATAAGTTATAATATTCATTGCGAAGTGTCATGTATACCTCGTATTCACTTCAATGAATGTAAATGCGAAGCTTCCTTGCTAGGAAATAGCGTTTGCAGATGTCTACGTATCGTAGCAATAGAGTTCTAATGCTTCCTAAAACGCGATATCGCATCTCACTTCTATGTTTCATGATAAGATATAATATCCATTGCGAAGTGTCATGTATACCTCGTATTCACTTCAAAAGAATGTAAATGCGACACTTCCATGCTTGGAAATAGCGTTTGCAGATGTCTACGTATCGTAGCAACAGAGTTCTAATGCTCCTTAAAGCGAGATGTCGCATTCCATTTCTATGTTTCGTGATAAGATATAATATTCATTGTGGAGTGTTATGTATACCTCGCATTCACTTCAAAAGATTGTAAATGCGACACTTCCTTGCTAGGAAATATTGTTTGCAGGTGTCTACGTATCGTAAAAACAGTGTTCTAATGCTTCTTAAGACGCGATATCGCATATTTCCTCTATGATTCTTGATAAGATATAATATTCATTGCGAAGTGTCATGTATACCTCGTATTCACTTCAAAAGGATGTAAATGCGACACTTCCTCACTAGGAATTAGCGTTTCCAGATGACCACGTATCGTAAGAATGGAGTTCTAATGCTCCTTAAAACGAGATGTCGCATTCCATTTCTATGTTTCGTGATAAGATATAATATTCATTGTGGAGTGTTATGTATACCTCGCATTCACTTCAAAAGATTGTAAATGCGACACTTCCTTGCTAGGAAATATTGTTTGCAGATGTCTACGTATCGTAAAAACAGAGTTCTAATGCTTCTTAAGACGCGATATCGCATATTTCCTCTATGATTCTTGAAAAGATATAATATTCATTGCGAAGTGTCATGTATACCTCGTATTCACTTCAAAAGAATGTAAATGCGACACTTGCATGCTGGGAAATAGCGTTTGCAGATGTCTACGTATCGTAGCAATAGAGTTCTAATGCTTCTTCAAACGCGATATCGCATCTCACTTCTATGTTTCATGATAAGATATAATATTCATTGCGAAGTGTCATGTATACCTCGTATTCACTTCAAAAGAATGTAAATGCGACACTTCCTTGCTAGGAAATAGCGTTTGCAGATGTCTACGTATCACAGAAATAGAGTACTTATGCTACTGAAAACGAGATGTCGTATTTCATTTCTATGTTTCGTAATAAGATATAATATTCATTGTGTAATGTTATGTATACCTCGTATACACTTCAATGGAATGTAATGGGACATTTCCATGGTAGGAAATAGAGTTTGCAGATGTCTACGTATATTAGCAATAGTGTTCTAATGCTTCTCAAACGCAATATAGCACCTCATTCCTATGTTTCATGATAAGATATAATATTCATTGCGAAGTGTCATGTATATCTCGTATTCACTTCAAAAGAATGTAAATGCGACACTTCCATGCTAGGAAATAGCGTTTGCAGATGTCTACGTATCGTAGCAATAGAGTTCTAATGCTTCTTAAAACGCGATATCGCATCTCACTTCTATGTTTCATGATAAGATATAATATCCATTGCGAAGTGTCATGTATACCTCGTATTCACTTCAAAAGAATGTAAATGCGACACTTCCATGCTTGGAAATAGCGTTTGCAGATGTCTACGTATCGTAGCAACAGAGTTCTAATGCTTCTTAAACGAGATGTCGCATCTCACTTCTATGTATCGAGATAAGGTATAATATTCATTGCGAAGTGTCATGTATACCTCGTATTCACTTCAAATGAATGTAAATGCGAAGCTTCCTTGCTAGGAAATAGCGTTTGCAGATGTCTACGTATCGTAGCAATAGAGTTTTAATGCTTCCTAAAACGCGATGTCACATCTCACTTCTATGTTTCGAGATAAGATATAATTTTCATTGCGAAGTGTCATGTATACCTCTTATTCACTTCAAAAGAATGTAAAAGCGACACTTCCTTGCTAGGAAATAGCGTTTCCAGATGACCACGTATCGTAAGAATGGAGTTCTAATGCTCCTTAGAACGAGATGTCGCATTCCATTTCTATGTTTCGTGATAAGATATAATATTCATTGTGGAGTGTTATGTATACCTCGCATTCACTTCAAAAGATTGTAAATGCGACACTTCCTTGCTAGGAAATATTGTTTGCAGATGTCTACGTATCGTAAAAACAGTGTTCTAATGCTTCTTAAGACGCGATATCGCATATTTCCTCTATGATTCTTGATAAGATATAATATTCATTGCGAAGTGTCATGTATACCTCGTATTCACTTCAAAAGAATGTAAATGCGACACTTGCATGCTGGGAAATAGCGTTTGCAGATGTCTACGTATCGTAGCAATAGAGTTCTAATGCTTCTTGGAACGCGATGTCGCATCTCACTCCTATGTTTCATGATAAGATATAATATTCATTGCGAAGTGTCATGTATACCTCGTATTCACTTCAAAAGAATGTAAATGCGACACATCCATGCTAGGAAGTAGCGTTTGCAGATGTCTACGTATCGTAGCAATAGAGTTCTAGCGATTCTTAACCGCGATATCGCATGTCACATCTATGTTTCGTGATAAGATATAATATTCATTGCGATGTGACATGTATACCTCGTATTCACTTCAAAAGAATGTAATGCGACACTTCCATACTAGGAAATAGCGTTTGCAGATGTCTACGTATCACAGCAATAGAGTACTTATGCTTCTGAAATCGAGATGTCG
>NW_027490752.1:0-60161 GCF_050948175.1 Xylocopa sonorina | reverse complement strand
ACTTTGCAAATCATATTATATCTTACCATGAAACACAGAAATGAGATGCGATATCGCGTTTTAAGAATCATAAGAACTCTATTGCTACGATACGTAGACACCTCCAAACGCTATTTCCTTGCAAGGAAGTGTCGCATTTACATTCATTTGAAGTGTAGACGAGGAATACATAACACTTCGCAAATCATAATGTATCTTACCATGAAACATAGAAATGAGAAGCGATATCGCGTTTTAAGAAGCATTAGAACTCTATTGCTACGATACGTAGACATCTGCAAACGCTATTTCCTAGCGAGCAAGTGTCGCATTCACATTCATTTGAAGTGTAGACGAGGAATACATGACACTTCGCAAATCTTATTATATCTTACCATGAAACATAGTAATGAGATGCGATATCGCGTTTTAAGAAGCATTAGAACTCTATTGCTACGATACGTAGACATCTGCAAACGCTATTTCCTTGCAAGGAAGTGCCGCATTTACATTCATTTGAATCGTAGACGAGGAATGCATAACACTTCGCAATGAATATTATATCTTACCATGAAACATAGAAATGAGATGCGAAATCGCGTTTTATGAAGCATTAGAACTCTATTGCTACGATACCTAGACATCTGCAAACGCTATTTCCTAGCGTGCAAGTGTCGCATTCACATTCATTTGAAGTGTAGACGAGGAATACATGACACTTCGCAAATCTTAGTATATCATACATGAAACATAGTAATGAGATGCGATATCGCGTTTTAAGTAGAATTAGAACTCTGTTGCTACGACACGTAGACACCTGCAAACGCTATTTCCTTGCAAGGAAGAGTCGCATTCACATTCATTTGAAGTGTAGACGAGCAATACATTACACTTCGCATATCATATTATATCTTACCATGAAACATAGAAATGAGATGCGATATCGCGTTCTAAGAATCACAAGAACTCTATTTCTGTGATACGTAGACATCTGCAAACGCTAATTCCTAGCAAGGAAGTGTCGCATTTACATTCATTTGAATCGTAGACGAGGAATGCATAACACTTCGCAATGAATATTATATCTTATTATGAAACATAGAAATGAGATGCGATATCGCGTTTTAAGAAGCATTAGAACTCTATTGCTACGATACGTAGACATCTGCAAACGCTATTTCCTTGCAAGGAAGTGTCGCGTTTACATTCATTTGAAGTGTAGACGAGTAATACATTACACTTCCCCAATCATATTATATCTTACCATGAAACATAGAAATGAGATGCGATATCGCGTTTTAAGAAGCATTGGAACTCTATTACTACGATACGTAGACATCTGCAAACGCTATTTCCTTGCAAGGAAGTGTCGCATTTACGTTCATTTGAAGTGTAGACGAGGAATACATAACACTTCGCAAATCATAATATATCTTACCATGAAACATAGAAATGAGATGCGATATCGCGTTTTAAGAAGCATTAGAACTCTATTGCTACGATACGTAGACATCTGCAAACGCTATTACCTTGCAAGGAAGAGTCGCATTTACATTCATTTGAAGTGTAGACGAAGAATACATGACACTTCGCAAATCATAATATATCTTACCATGAAACATAGAAATGAGATGCGATATCGCGTTTTAAGAAGCATTAGAACACTATTGCTACGATACCTAGACATCTGCAAACGCTATTTCCTAGCAAGGAAGTGTCGCATTTACATTCATTTGAAGTGTAGACGAGGACTACATAACACTTCGCAAATCATATTACATCTTGTCATGAAACATAGAAATGAGTTGCGATATCTTGTTTTAAGAAGCATTTGAACACTATTGCTTCGATACGTAGACATCTGCAAACGCTATTTCCTAGCAAGGAAGTGTCGCATTTTCATCCATTTGAATCGTAGACGAGGAATGCATAACACTTCGCAATGAATATTATATCTTACCATGAAACATAGATATGAGATGCAATATCTCGTTTTAAGAAGCATTTGAACTCTATTGCTACGATACCTAGACATCTGCAAACGCTATTTCCTAGCAAGGAAGTGTCGCATTTACATTCATTTGAAGTGTAGACGAGGAATACATAACACTTCGCATATCATATTATATCTTACCATGAAACATAGAAATGAGATGCGATATCGCGTTTTAAGGATCATAAGAACACTTTTGCTATGATACGTAGACATCTGCAAACGCTATTTCCTTGCAAGGAAGTGTCGCATTTACGTTCATTTGAAGTGTAGACGAGGAATACATAACACTTCGCAAATCATAATATATCTTACCATGAAACATAGAAATGAGATGCGATATCGCGTTTTAAGAAGCATTAGAACTCTATTGCTACGATACCTAGACATCTGCAAACGCTATTTCCTAGCAAGGAAGTGTCGCATTTACATTCATTTGAAGTGTAGACGAGGAATACATAACACTTCGCATATCATATTATATCTTACCATGAAACATAGAAATGAGATGCGATATCGCGTTTTAAGGATCATAAGAACTCTTTTGCTATGATACGTAGACATCTGCAAACGCTATTTCCTTGCAAGGAAGTGTCGCATTTACGTTCATTTGAAGTGTAGACGAGGAATACATAACACTTCGCAAATCATAATATATCTTACCATGAAACATAGAAATGAGATGCGATATCGCGTTTTAAGAAGCATTAGAACTCTATTGCTACGATACCTAGACATCTGCAAACGCTATTTCCTAGCAAGGAAGTGTCGCATTTACATTCATTTGAAGTGTAGACGAGGACTACATAACACTTCGCAAATCATATTACATCTTGTCATGAAACATAGAAATGAGTTGCGATATCTTGTTTTAAGAAGCATTTGAACACTATTGCTTCGATACGTAGACATCTGCAAACGCTATTTCCTAGCAAGGAAGTGTCGCATTTTCATCCATTTGAATCGTAGACGAGGAATGCATAACACTTCGCTATGAATATTATATCTTATCATGAAACATAGAAATGAGGTGCGATATGTCGTTTTAAGAAGCATTTGAACACTATTGCTTCGATACGTAGACATCTGCAAACGCTATTTCCTAGCAAGGAAGTGTCGCATTTTCATCCATTTGAATCGTAGACGAGGAATGCATAACACTTCGCTATGAATATTATATCTTATCATGAAACATAGAAATGAGGTGCGATATGTCGTTTTAAGAAGCATTAGAAATCTATCCCTACGATACGTAGACATCTGCAAACGCTATTTCCTTGCAAGGAAGTGTCGCATTTACATTCATTTGAAGTGTAGAAGAGGAATACATAACACTTCGCAAATCATATTATATCTTACCATGAAGCATGGAAATGAGATGCGATATCGCGTTTTAAGAAGCATTAGAACTCTATTGCTACGATACGTAGACATCTGCAAACGTTATTACCTTGCAAGGAAGAGTCGCATTTACATTCATTTGAAGTGTAGACGAAGAATACATGACACTTCGCAAATCATAATATATCTTACCATGAAACATAGAAATGAGATGCGATATCGCGTTTAAAGAAGCATTAGAACTCTATTGCTACGATACCTAGACATCTGCAAACGCTATTTCCTAGCAAGGAAGTGTCGCATTTACATTCATTTGAAGTGTAGACGAGGACTACATAACACTTCGCAAATCATATCATATCTTACCATGAAACATAGAAATGAGATGCGATATCGCGTTTTAAGAATCATAAGAACTCTATTGCTAGGATACGAAGACAACTGCAAAACGCTATTTCCTTGCAAGGAAGTGTCGCATTTACATTCATTTGAATCGTAGACGAGGAATACATGACACTTCGCAAATCATATTATATCTTACCATTAAACATAGAAATGAGAATCGATATCGCGTTTTAAGAAGCATTAGAACTCTATTGCTACGATACGTAGACATCTGCAAACGCTATTTCCTAGCGAGCAAGTGTCGCATTCACATTCATTTGAAGTGTAGACGAGGAATACATGACACTTCGCAAATCTTATTATATCTTACCATGAAACATAGTAATGAGATGCGATATCGCGTTTTAAGAAGCATTAGAACTCTATTGCTACGACACGTAGACACCTGCAAACGCTATTTCCTAGCAAGGAAGTGTCGCATTTACATTCACTTGAAGTGTAGACGAGGAATACATGACACTTCGCAAATCTTATTATATCTTACCATGAAACATAGTAATGAGATGCGATATCGCGTTTTAAGAAGCATTAGAACTCTATTGCTACGATACGTAGACATCTGCAAACGCTATTTCCTTGCAAGGAAGTGCCGCATTTACATTCATTTGAATCGTAGACGAGGAATGCATAACACTTCGCAATGAATATTATATCTTACCATGAAACATAGAAATGAGATGCGAAATCGCGTTTTAAGAAGCATTAGAACTCTATTGCTACGATACCTAGACATCTGCAAACGCTATTTCCTAGCGTGCAAGTGTCGCATTCACATTCATTTGAAGTGTAGACGAGGAATACATGACACTTCGCAAATCTTAGTATATCATACCATGAAACATAGTAATGAGATGCGATATCGCGTTTTAAGTAGAATTAGAACTCTGTTGCTACGACACGTAGACACCTGCAAACGCTATTTCCTTGCAAGGAAGAGTCGCATTCACATTCATTTGAAGTGTAGACGAGCAATACATTACACTTCGCATATCATATTATATCTTACCATGAAACATAGAAATGAGATGCGATATCGCGTTCTAAGAATCACAAGAACTCTATTTCTGTGATACGTAGACATCTGCAAACGCTAATTCCTAGCAAGGAAGTGTCGCATTTACATTCATTTGAATCGTAGACGAGGAATGCATAACACTTCGCAATGAATATTATATCTTATTATGAAACATAGAAATGAGATGCGATATCGCGTTTTAAGAAGCATTAGAACTCTATTGCTACGATACGTAGACATCTGCAAACGCTATTTCCTTGCAAGGAAGTGTCGCGTTTACATTCATTTGAAGTGTAGACGAGTAATACATTACACTTCCCCAATCATATTATATCTTACCATGAAACATAGAAATGAGATGCGATATCGCGTTTTAAGAAGCATTGGAACTCTATTACTACGATACGTAGACATCTGCAAACGCTATTTCCTTGCAAGGAAGTGTCGCATTTACGTTCATTTGAAGTGTAGACGAGGAATACATAACACTTCGCAAATCATAATATATCTTACCATGAAACATAGAAATGAGATGCGATATCGCGTTTTAAGAAGCATTAGAACTCTATTGCTACGATACGTAGACATCTGCAAACGCTATTACCTTGCAAGGAAGAGTCGCATTTACATTCATTTGAAGTGTAGACGAAGAATACATGACACTTCGCAAATCATAATATATCTTACCATGAAACATAGAAATGAGATGCGATATCGCGTTTTAAGAAGCATTAGAACACTATTGCTACGATACCTAGACATCTGCAAACGCTATTTCCTAGCAAGGAAGTGTCGCATTTACATTCATTTGAAGTGTAGACGAGGACTACATAACACTTCGCAAATCATATTACATCTTGTCATGAAACATAGAAATGAGTTGCGATATCTTGTTTTAAGAAGCATTTGAACACTATTGCTTCGATACGTAGACATCTGCAAACGCTATTTCCTAGCAAGGAAGTGTCGCATTTTCATCCATTTGAATCGTAGACGAGGAATGCATAACACTTCGCAATGAATATTATATCTTACCATGAAACATAGATATGAGATGCAATATCTCGTTTTAAGAAGCATTTGAACTCTATTGCTACGATACCTAGACATCTGCAAACGCTATTTCCTAGCAAGGAAGTGTCGCATTTACATTCATTTGAAGTGTAGACGAGGAATACATAACACTTCGCATATCATATTATATCTTACCATGAAACATAGAAATGAGATGCGATATCGCGTTTTAAGGATCATAAGAACACTTTTGCTATGATACGTAGACATCTGCAAACGCTATTTCCTTGCAAGGAAGTGTCGCATTTACGTTCATTTGAAGTGTAGACGAGGAATACATAACACTTCGCAAATCATAATATATCTTACCATGAAACATAGAAATGAGATGCGATATCGCGTTTTAAGAAGCATTAGAACTCTATTGCTACGATACCTAGACATCTGCAAACGCTATTTCCTAGCAAGGAAGTGTCGCATTTACATTCATTTGAAGTGTAGACGAGGAATACATAACACTTCGCATATCATATTATATCTTACCATGAAACATAGAAATGAGATGCGATATCGCGTTTTAAGGATCATAAGAACTCTTTTGCTATGATACGTAGACATCTGCAAACGCTATTTCCTTGCAAGGAAGTGTCGCATTTACGTTCATTTGAAGTGTAGACGAGGAATACATAACACTTCGCAAATCATAATATATCTTACCATGAAACATAGAAATGAGATGCGATATCGCGTTTTAAGAAGCATTAGAACTCTATTGCTACGATACCTAGACATCTGCAAACGCTATTTCCTAGCAAGGAAGTGTCGCATTTACATTCATTTGAAGTGTAGACGAGGACTACATAACACTTCGCAAATCATATTACATCTTGTCATGAAACATAGAAATGAGTTGCGATATCTTGTTTTAAGAAGCATTTGAACACTATTGCTTCGATACGTAGACATCTGCAAACGCTATTTCCTAGCAAGGAAGTGTCGCATTTTCATCCATTTGAATCGTAGACGAGGAATGCATAACACTTCGCTATGAATATTATATCTTATCATGAAACATAGAAATGAGGTGCGATATGTCGTTTTAAGAAGCATTTGAACACTATTGCTTCGATACGTAGACATCTGCAAACGCTATTTCCTAGCAAGGAAGTGTCGCATTTTCATCCATTTGAATCGTAGACGAGGAATGCATAACACTTCGCTATGAATATTATATCTTATCATGAAACATAGAAATGAGGTGCGATATGTCGTTTTAAGAAGCATTAGAAATCTATCCCTACGATACGTAGACATCTGCAAACGCTATTTCCTTGCAAGGAAGTGTCGCATTTACATTCATTTGAAGTGTAGAAGAGGAATACATAACACTTCGCAAATCATATTATATCTTACCATGAAGCATGGAAATGAGATGCGATATCGCGTTTTAAGAAGCATTAGAACTCTATTGCTACGATACGTAGACATCTGCAAACGTTATTACCTTGCAAGGAAGAGTCGCATTTACATCCATTTGAAGTGTAGACGAAGAATACATGACACTTCGCAAATCATAATATATCTTACCATGAAACATAGAAATGAGATGCGATATCGCGTTTAAAGAAGCATTAGAACTCTATTGCTACGATACCTAGACATCTGCAAACGCTATTTCCTAGCAAGGAAGTGTCGCATTTACATTCATTTGAAGTGTAGACGAGGACTACATAACACTTCGCAAATCATATCATATCTTACCATGAAACATAGAAATGAGATGCGATATCGCGTTTTAAGAATCATAAGAACTCTATTGCTAGGATACGAAGACAACTGCAAACGCTATTTCCTTGCAAGGAAGTGTCGCATTTACATTCATTTGAATCGTAGACGAGGAATACATGACACTTCGCAAATCATATTATATCTTACCATTAAACATAGAAATGAGAATCGATATCGCGTTTTAAGAAGCATTAGAACTCTATTGCTACGATACGTAGACATCTGCAAACGCTATTTCCTAGCGAGCAAGTGTCGCATTCACATTCATTTGAAGTGTAGACGAGGAATACATGACACTTCGCAAATCTTATTATATCTTACCATGAAACATAGTAATGAGATGCGATATCGCGTTTTAAGAAGCATTAGAACTCTATTGCTACGACACGTAGACACCTGCAAACGCTATTTCCTAGCAAGGAAGTGTCGCATTTACATTCACTTGAAGTGTAGACGAGGACTACATAACACTTCGCAAATCATATTATATCTTACCATGAATCATAGAAATGAGATGCGATATCGCGTTTTAAGAATCATAAGAACTCTATTGCTACGATACGTAGACATCTGCAAACGCTATTTCCTTGCAAGGAAGTGCCGCATTTACATTCATTTGAATCGTAGACGAGGAATGCATAACACTTTGCAAATCATATTATATCTTACCATGAAACACAGAAATGAGATGCGATATCGCGTTTTAAGAATCATAAGAACTCTATTGCTACGATACGTAGACACCTCCAAACGCTATTTCCTTGCAAGGAAGTGTCGCATTTACATTCATTTGAAGTGTAGACGAGGAATACATAACACTTCGCAAATCATAATGTATCTTACCATGAAACATAGAAATGAGAAGCGATATCGCGTTTTAAGAAGCATTAGAACTCTATTGCTACGATACGTAGACATCTGCAAACGCTATTTCCTAGCGAGCAAGTGTCGCATTCACATTCATTTGAAGTGTAGACGAGGAATACATGACACTTCGCAAATCTTATTATATCTTACCATGAAACATAGTAATGAGATGCGATATCGCGTTTTAAGAAGCATTAGAACTCTATTGCTACGACACGTAGACACCTGCAAACGCTATTTCCTAGCAAGGAAGTGTCGCATTTACATTCATTTGAAGTGTAGACGAGGACTACATAACACTTCGCAAATCATATTATATCTTACCATGAATCATAGAAATGAGATGCGATATCGCGTTTTAAGAATCATAAGAACTCTATTGCTACGATACGTAGACATCTGCAAACGCTATTTCCTTGCAAGGAAGTGCCGCATTTACATTCATTTGAATCGTAGACGAGGAATGCATAACACTTCGCAATGAATATTATATCTTACCATGAAACATAGAAATGAGATGCGAAATCGCGTTTTAAGAAGCATTAGAACTCTATTGCTACGATACCTAGACATCTGCAAACGCTATTTCCTAGCGTGCAAGTGTCGCATTCACATTCATTTGAAGTGTAGACGAGGAATACATGACACTTCGCAAATCTTAGTATATCATACCATGAAACATAGTAATGAGATGCGATATCGCGTTTTAAGTAGAATTAGAACTCTGTTGCTACGACACGTAGACACCTGCAAACGCTATTTCCTTGCAAGGAAGAGTCGCATTCACATTCATTTGAAGTGTAGACGAGCAATACATTACACTTCGCATATCATATTATATCTTACCATGAAACATAGAAATGAGATGCGATATCGCGTTCTAAGAATCACAAGAACTCTATTTCTGTGATACGTAGACATCTGCAAACGCTAATTCCTAGCAAGGAAGTGTCGCATTTACATTCATTTGAATCGTAGACGAGGAATGCATAACACTTCGCAATGAATATTATATCTTATTATGAAACATAGAAATGAGATGCGATATCGCGTTTTAAGAAGCATTAGAACTCTATTGCTACGATACGTAGACATCTGCAAACGCTATTTCCTTGCAAGGAAGTGTCGCGTTTACATTCATTTGAAGTGTAGACGAGTAATACATTACACTTCCCCAATCATATTATATCTTACCATGAAACATAGAAATGAGATGCGATATCGCGTTTTAAGAAGCATTGGAACTCTATTACTACGATACGTAGACATCTGCAAACGCTATTTCCTTGCAAGGAAGTGTCGCATTTACGTTCATTTGAAGTGTAGACGAGGAATACATAACACTTCGCAAATCATAATATATCTTACCATGAAACATAGAAATGAGATGCGATATCGCGTTTTAAGAAGCATTAGAACTCTATTGCTACGATACGTAGACATCTGCAAACGCTATTACCTTGCAAGGAAGAGTCGCATTTACATTCATTTGAAGTGTAGACGAAGAATACATGACACTTCGCAAATCATAATATATCTTACCATGAAACATAGAAATGAGATGCGATATCGCGTTTTAAGAAGCATTAGAACACTATTGCTACGATACCTAGACATCTGCAAACGCTATTTCCTAGCAAGGAAGTGTCGCATTTACATTCATTTGAAGTGTAGGCGAGGAATACATAACACTTCGCAAATCATATTATATCTTACCATGAAACATAGAAATGAGATGCGATATCGCGTTTTAATAATCATAAGAACTCTATTGCTAGGATACGTAGACAACTGCAAACGCTATTTCCTTGCAAGGAAGTGTCGAATTTACATTCATTTGAATCGTGGACGAGGAATGCATAACACTTCGCAATGAATATTATATCTTACCATGAAACATAGATATGAGATGCAATATCTCGTTTTAAGAAGCATTTGAACTCTATTGCTACGATACCTAGACATCTGCAAACGCTATTTCCTAGCAAGGAAGTGTCGCATTTACATTCATTTGAAGTGTAGACGAGGAATACATAACACTTCGCATATCATATTATATCTTACCATGAAACATAGAAATGAGATGCGATATCGCGTTTTAAGGATCATAAGAACACTTTTGCTATGATACGTAGACATCTGCAAACGCTATTTCCTTGCAAGGAAGTGTCGCATTTACGTTCATTTGAAGTGTAGACGAGGAATACATAACACTTCGCAAATCATAATATATCTTACCATGAAACATAGAAATGAGATGCGATATCGCGTTTTAAGAAGCATTAGAACTCTATTGCTACGATACCTAGACATCTGCAAACGCTATTTCCTAGCAAGGAAGTGTCGCATTTACATTCATTTGAAGTGTAGACGAGGACTACATAACACTTCGCAAATTATATTACATCTTGTCATGAAACATAGAAATGATTTGCGATATCTTGTTTTAAGAAGCATTTGAACACTATTGCTTCGATACGTAGACATCTGCAAACGCTATTTCCTAGCAAGGAAGTGTCGCATTTTCATCCATTTGAATCGTAGACGAGGAATGCATAACACTTCGCTATGAATATTATATCTTATCATGAAGCATAGAAATGAGGTGCGATATGTCGTTTTAAGAAGCATTTGAACACTATTGCTTCGATACGTAGACATCTGCAAACGCTATTTCCTAGCAAGGAAGTGTCGCATTTACATTCATTTGAAGTGTAGAAGAGGAATACATAACACTTCGCAAATCATATTATATCTTACCATGAAGCATGGAAATGAGATGCGATATCGCGTTTTAAGAAGCATTAGAACTCTATTGCTACGATACGTAGACATCTGCAAACGTTATTACCTTGCAAGGAAGAGTCGCATTTACATTCATTTGAAGTGTAGACGAAGAATACATGACACTTCGCAAATCATAATATATCTTACCATGAAACATAGAAATGAGATGTGATATCGCGTTTAAAGAAGCATTAGAACTCTATTGCTACGATACCTAGACATCTGCAAACGCTATTTCCTAGCAAGGAAGTGTCGCATTTACATTCATTTGAAGTGTAGACGAGAACTACATAACACTTCGCAAATCATATCATATCTTACCATGAAACATAGAAATGAGATGCGATATCGCGTTTTAAGAATCATAAGAACTCTATTGCTAGGATACGTAGACAACTGCAAACGCTATTTCCTTGCAAGGAAGTGTCGCATTTACATTCATTTGAATCGTGGACGAGGAATGCATAACACTTCGCAATGAATATTATATCTTACCATGAAACATAGATATGAGATGCAATATCTCGTTTTAAGAAGCATTTGAACTCTATTGCTACGATACCTAGACATCTGCAAACGCTACTTCCTAGCAAGGAAGTGTCGCATTTACATACATTTGAAGTGTAGACGAGGAATACATAACACTTCGCATATCATATTATACCTTACCATGAAACATAGAAATGAGATGCGATATCGCGTTTTAAGAATCATAAGAAACCTATTGCTACGATACGTAGACATCTGCAAACGCTATTTCGTTGCGAGGGAGTGTCGCATTTACATTCATTTGAATAGTAGACGAGGAATACATAACACTTCGCAAATCATATTATATCTTACCATGAAGCACAGAAATGAGATGCAATATCGCGATTTAAGAATCATAAGAACTCTATTGCTACGATACGCAGACATCTGCAGACGCTATTTCCTAGCAAGGAAGAGTCGCATTTACATTCATTTGAAGTGTAGACGAGGAATACATGACACTTCGCAAATCATATTTTACCTTACCATGAAACATAGAAATGAGATGCGATATCGCGTTTTAAAGAGCATTAGAACTCTATTGCTACGATACGTAGACATCTGCAGACGCTATTTCCTAGCAAGGAAGTGTCGCATTTACATTCATTTGAAGTGTAGACGAGGAATACATGACACTTCGCAAATCATATTTCATCTTACCATGAAACATAGAAATGAGATGCGATATCGCATTTTAAGAATCATAAGAACTCTATTGCTACGATACGCAGACATCTGCAAACGCCATTTCATTGCAAGGAAGTGTCGCATTTACATTCATTTGAAGTGTAGACGAGGAATACATAACACTTCGCAAATCATATTATATCTTACCATGAAAAATAGGAATGAGATGCGATATCGCGTTTTAAGAAGCATTAGATCTCTATTGCTGCGATACCTAGACATCTGCAGACGCTATTTCCTAGCAAGGAAGTGTCGCGTTTACATTCATTTGAAGTGTAGACGAGGAATACATGATACTTCGCAAATCATATTATATCTTAACATGAAACATAGAAATGAGATGCGACATCGCGTTTTAAGAAGCATTAGAAATTTATTGCTACGATACGTAGACATCTGCAAACGCTATTTCCTAGCAGGGAAGTGTCGCATTCACATTCATTTGAAGTGTAGACGAGGAATACATAACACTTCGCAAATCATATTATATCTTACCATGAAACATAGAAATGAGATGCAATATCGCGATTTAAGAATCATAAGAACTCTATTGCTACGATACGCAGACATCTGCAAACGCCATTTCCTTGCAAGGAAGTGTCGCATTTACATTCATTTGAAGTGTAGACGAGGAATACATAACACTTCGCAAATCATATTATATCTTACCATGAAAAATAGAAATGAGATGCGATATCGCGTTTTAAGAAGCATTAGAACTCTATTGCTACGATACGTAGACATCTGCAAACGCTATTTCCTAGCGAGGATGTGTCGCATTCACATCCATTTGAAGTGTACACGAGGAATACATGACACTTCGCAAATCATATTATATCTTACCGTGATACATAGAAATGAGATGCGATATCGCGTTTTAAGAAGCATTACAACTCTATTGCTACGATACCTAGACATCTGCAAACGCTATTTCCTAGCAAGGAAGTGTCGCGTTTACATTCATTTGAAGTGTAGACGAGGAATACATGATACTTCGCAAATCATATTATATCTTAACATGAAACATAGAAATGAGATGCGACATCGCGTTTTAAGAAGCATTAGAAATTTATTGCTACGATACGTAGACATCTGCAGACGCTATTTCCTAGCACGGAAGTGTCGCATTCACATTCATTTGAAGTGTAGACGAGGAATACATAACACTTCGCAAATCATATTATATCTTACCATGAAACATAGAAATGAGATGCAATATCGCGATTTAAGAATCATAAGAACTCTATTGCTACGATACGCAGACATCTGCAAACGCCATTTCCTTGCAAGGAAGTGTCGCATTTACATTCAATTGAAGTGTAGACGAGGAATACATAACACTTCGCAAATCATATTATATCTTACCATGAAAAATAGAAATGAGATGCGATATCGCGTTTTAAGAAGCATTAGAACTCTATTGCTACGATACGTAGACATCTGCAAACGCTATTTCCTAGCGAGGATGTGTCGCATTCACATCCATTTGAAGTGTACACGAGGAATACATGACACTTCGTAAATCATATTATATCTTACCGTGATACATAGAAATGAGATGCGATATCGCGTTTTAAGAAGCATTACAACTCTATTGCTACGATACCTAGACATCTGCAAACGCTATTTCCTTGCAAGGAAGTGTCGCATTTACATTCATTTGAATCGTAGACGAGGAATGCATAACACTTCGCAAATCATATTATATCTTACCATGAAACATAGAAATGAGATGCAATATCGCGATTTAAGAATCATAAGAACTCTATTGCTACGATACGCAGACATCTGCAAACGCCATTTCCTTGCAAGGAAGTGTCGCATTTACATTCATTTGAAGTGTAGACGAGGAATACATAACACTTCGCAAATCATATTATATCTTACCATGAAAAATAGAAATGAGATGCGATATCGCGTTTTAAGAAGCATTAGAACTCTATTGCTATGATACGTAGACATCTGCAAACGCTATTTCCTAGCGAGGAAGTGTCGCATTCACATTCATTTGAAGTGTAGACGAGGAATACATGACACTTCGCAAATCATATTATATCTTACCCTGATACATAGAAATGAGATGCGATATCGCGTTTTAAGAAGCATTTGAACTCCATTGCTACGATACCTATACATCTGCAGACGCTATTTCCTTGCAAGGAAGTGTCGCATTTACATTCATTTGAAGTGTAGACGAGGAATACATGACACTTCGCAAATCATATTATTTCTTACCCTGAAACATAGAAATGAGATGCGATATCGCGTTTTAAGAAGCATTAGAAATCTATTGCTACGATACGTAGACATCTGCAAACGCTATTTCCTAGCGAGGAAGTGTCGCATTCACATTCATTTGAAGTGTAGACGAGGAATACATGACACTTCGCAAATCATATTATATCTTACCGTGATACATAGAAATGAGATGCGATATCGCGTTTTAAGATGCATTAGAACTCTATTGCTACGATACGTAGACATCTGCAAACGCTATTTCCTAGCGAGGATGTGTCGCATTCATATCCGTTTGAAGTGTACACGAGGAATACATGACACTTCGCAAATCATATTATATCTTACCGTGATACATAGAAATGAGATGCGATATCGCGTTTTAAGAAGCATTACAACTCTATTGCTACGATACCTAGACATCTGCAGACGCTATTTCCTTGCAAGGAAGTGTCGCTTTTACATTCATTTGAAGTGTAGACGAGGAATACATGACACTTCGCAAATCATATTATATCTTACCATTAAACATAGAAATGAGATGCGATATCGCGTTTTAAGAATCATAAGAACTCTATTGCTACGATACCAAGACATCTGCAGACGCTATTTCCTTGCAAGGAAGTGTCGCATTTACATTCATTTGAATCGTAGACGAGGAATACATGATACTTCGCAAATCATATTATATCTTATCATGAAACATAGAAATGAGATGCGATATCGCGTTTTAAGAAGCATTAGAACACTATTGCTGCGATACCTAGACATCTGCAGACGCTATTTCCTTGCAAGGAGGTGTCGCATTTACATTCATTTGAATCGTAGACGAGGAATACATGATACTTCGCAAATCATATTTTACCTTACCATGAAACATAGAAATGAGATGCGATATCGCGTTTTAAGAATCATAAGAACTCTATTGCTACGATACGTAGACATCTGCAAACGCTATTTCCTTGCAAGGAAGTGTCGCATTTACATTCATTTGAATCGTAGACGAGGAATGCATAACACTTCGCAAATCATATTATATCTTACCATGAAACATAGAAATGAGATGCGATATCGCGTTTTAAAAAGCATTAGAACTCTATTGCTACGATACGTAGACATCTGCAGACGCTATTTCCTAGTAAGGAAGTGTCGCATTTACATTCATTTGAAGTGTAGACGAGGAATACATGACACTTCGCAAATCATATTTTACCTTACCATGAAACATAGAAATGAGATGCGATATCGCGTTTTAAGAATCATAAGAACTCTATTGCTACGATACGTAGACATCTGCAAACGCTATTTCCTTGCAAGGAAGTGTCGCATTTACATTCATTTGAATCGTAGACGAGGAATGCATAACACTTCGCAAATCATATTATATCTTACCATGAAACATAGAAATGAGATGCGATATCGCGTTTTAAAGAGCATTAGAACTCTATTGCTACGATACCTAGACATCTGCAGACGCTATTTCCTTGCAAGGAAGTGTCGCATTTACATTCATTTGAATCGTAGACGAGGAATACATGATACTTCGCTAATCATATTATATCTTATCATGAAACATAGAAATGAGATGCGATATCGCGTTTTAAGAAGCATTAGAACACTATTGCTGCGATACCTAGACATCTGCAGACGCTATTTCCTTGCAAGGAAGTGTCGCATTTACATTCATTTGAATCGTAGACGAGGAATACATGATACTTCGCAAATCATATTTTACCTTACCATGAAACATAGAAATGAGATGCGATATCGCGTTTTAAGAATCATAAGAACTCTATTGCTACGATACGTAGACATCTGCAAACGCTATTTCCTTGCAAGGAAGTGTCGCATTTACATTCATTTGAATCGTAGACGAGGAATGCATAACACTTCGCAAATCATATTATATCTTACCATGAAACATAGAAATGAGATGCGATATCGCGTTTTAAAAAGCATTAGAACTCTATTGCTACGATACGTAGACATCTGCAGACGCTATTTCCTAGCAAGGAAGTGTCGCATTTACATTCATTTGAAGTGTAGACGAGGAATACATGACACTTCGCAAATCATATTTTACCTTACCATGAAACATAGAAATGAGATGCGATATCGCGTTTTAAGAATCATAAGAACTCTATTGCTACGATACGTAGACATCTGCAAACGCTATTTCCTTGCAAGGAAGTGTCGCATTTACATTCATTTGAATCGTAGACGAGGAATGCATAACACTTCGCAAATCATATTATATCTTACCATGAAACATAGAAATGAGATGCGATATCGCGTTTTAAAAAGCATTAGAACTCTATTGCTACGATACGTAGACATCTGCAGACGCTATTTCCTTGCAAGTAAGTGTCGCATTTACATTCATTTGAATCGTAGACGAGGAATGCATAACACTTCGCAAATCATATTATATCTTACCATGAAACATAGAAATGAGATGCGATATCGCGTTCTAAAAAGCATTAGAACTCTATTGCTACGATACGTAGACATCTGCAGACGCTATTTCCTAGCAAGGAAGTGTCGCATTTACATTCATTTGAAGTGTAGACGAGGAATACATGACACTTCGCAAATCATATTATATCTTACCGTGATACATAGAAATGAGATGCGATATCGCGTTTTAAGAAGCATTAGAACTCTTTTGCTACGATACGCAGACATCTGCAAACGCTATTTCCTAGCGAGGAAGTGTCGCATTCACATTCATTTGAAGTGTAGACGAGGAATACATGACACTTCGCAAATCATATTATATCTTACCGTGATACATAGAAATGAGATGCGATATCGCGTTTTAAGAAGCATTAGAACACTATTGCTACGATACCTAGACATCTGCAGACGCTATTTCCTTGCAAGGAAGTGTCGCATTTACATTCATTTGAAGTGTAGACGAGGAATACATGACACTTCGCAAATCATATTATATCTTACAATGAAATATAGGAATGAGATGCGATATCGCGTTTTAAGAAGCATTAGATCTCTATTGCTGCGATACCTAGACATCTGCAGACGCTATTTCCTAGCAAGGAAGTGTCGCATTTACATTCATTTGCAGTGTAGACGAGGAATACATGATACTTCGCAAATCATATTATATCTTAACATGAAACATAGAAATGAGATGCGATATCGCGTTTTAAGAAGCATTAGAAATCTATTGCTACGATACGTAGAAATCTGCAGACGCTATTTCCTAGCAGGGAAGTGTCGCATTCACATTCATTTGAAGTGTAGACGAGGAATACATAACACTTCGCAAATCATATTATATCTTACCATGAAACATAGAAATGAGATGCAATATCGCGATTTAAGTATCATAAGAACTCTATTGCTACGATACCTAGACATCTGCAGACGCTATTTCCTAGCAAGGAAGTGTCGCATTTACATTCATTTGAGTCGTAGACGAGGAATGCATAACACTTCGCAATGAATATTATATCTTACCATGAAACATAGAAATGAGATGCGATATCGCGTTTTAAGTAGCATTAGAAATCTATTGCTACGATGCGTAGACATCTGCAAACGCTATTTCCTAGCGTGGAAGTGTCGCATTCACATTCATTTGAAGTTTAGACGAGGAATACATAACACTTCGCAAATCATATTATACCTTACCATGAAACATAGAAATGAGATGCAATATCGCGATTTAAGAATCATAAGAACTCTATTGCTACGATACGCAGACATCTGCAAACGCCATTCCTTGCAAGGAAGTGTCGCATTTACATTCATTTGAAGTGTAGACGAGGAATACATAACACTTCGCAAATCATATTATATCTTACCATGAAAAATAGAAATGAGATGCGATATCGCGTTTTAAGAAGCATTAGAACTCTATTGCTACGATACGTAGACACCTCCAAACGCTATTTCCTTGCAAGGAAGTGTCGCATTTACATTCATTTGAAGTGTAGACGAGGAATACATAACACTTCGCAAATCATAATGTATCTTACCATGAAACATAGAAATGAGAAGCGATATCGCGTTTTAAGAAGCATTAGAACTCTATTGCTACGACACGTAGACACCTGCAAACGCTATTTCCTAGCAAGGAAGTGTCGCATTTACATTCATTTGAAGTGTAGACGAGGACTACATAACTCTTCGCAAATCATATTATATCTTACCATGAATCATAGAAATGAGATGCGATATCGCGTTTTAAGAATCATAAGAACTCTATTGCTACGATACGTAGACATCTGCAAACGCTATTTCCTTGCAAGGAAGTGCCGCATTTACATTCATTTGAATCGTAGACGAGGAATGCATAACACTTCGCAATGAATATTATATCTTACCATGAAACATAGAAATGAGATGCGAAATCGCGTTTTAAGAAGCATTAGAACTCTATTGCTACGATACCTAGACATCTGCAAACGCTATTTCCTAGCGTGCAAGTGTCGCATTCACATTCATTTGAAGTGTAGACGAGGAATACATGACACTTCGCAAATCTTAGTATATCATACCATGAAACATAGTAATGAGATGCGATATCGCGTTTTAAGTAGAATTAGAACTCTGTTGCTACGACACGTAGACACCTGCAAACGCTATTTCCTTGCAAGGAAGAGTCGCATTCACATTCATTTGAAGTGTAGACGAGCAATACATTACACTTCGCATATCATATTATATCTTACCATGAAACATAGAAATGAGATGCGATATCGCGTTCTAAGAATCACAAGAACTCTATTTCTGTGATACGTAGACATCTGCAAACGCTAATTCCTAGCAAGGAAGTGTCGCATTTACATTCATTTGAATCGTAGACGAGGAATGCATAACACTTCGCAATGAATATTATATCTTATTATGAAACATAGAAATGAGATGCGATATCGCGTTTTAAGAAGCATTAGAACTCTATTGCTACGATACGTAGACATCTGCAAACGCTATTTCCTTGCAAGGAAGTGTCGCATTTACATTCATTTGAAGTGTAGACGAGTAATACATTACACTTCCCCAATCATATTATATCTTACCATGAAACATAGAAATGAGATGCGATATCGCGTTTTAAGAAGCATTGGAACTCTATTACTACGATACGTAGACATCTGCAAACGCTATTTCCTTGCAAGGAAGTGTCGCATTTACGTTCATTTGAAGTGTAGACGAGGAATACATAACACTTCGCAAATCATAATATATCTTACCATGAAACATAGAAATGAGATGCGATATCGCGTTTTAAGAAGCATTAGAACTCTATTGCTACGATACGTAGACATCTGCAAACGCTATTACCTTGCAAGGAAGAGTCGCATTTACATTCATTTGAAGTGTAGACGAAGAATACATGACACTTCGCAAATCATAATATATCTTACCATGAAACATAGAAATGAGATGCGATATCGCGTTTTAAGAAGCATTGGAACTCTATTGCTACGATACCTAGACATCTGCAAACGCTATTTCCTAGCAAGGAAGTGTCGCATTTACATTCATTTGAAGTGTAGGCGAGGAATACATAACACTTCGCAATGAATATTACATCTTATCATGAAACATAGAAATGAGATGCGATATCGCGTTTTAAGAAGCATTGGAAATCTATTGCTACGATACGTAGACATCTGGAAACGCTATTTCCTAGCGAGGAAGTGTCGCATTCACATTCACTTGAATTGTAGACGAGGAATACATAACACTTTGCAAATCATATTATATCTTACCATGAAACACAGAAATGAGATGCGATATCGCGTTTTAAGAATCATAAGAACTCTATTGCTACGATACGTAGACACCTCCAAACGCTATTTCCTTGCAAGGAAGTGTCGCATTTACATTCATTTGAAGTGTAGACGAGGAATACATAACACTTCGCAAATCATAATATATCTTACCATGAAACATATAAATGAGATGCGATATCGCGTTTTAAGAAGCATTAGAACACTATTGCTACGATACCTAGACATCTGCAAACGCTATTTCCTAGCAAGGAAGTGTCGCATTTACATTCATTTGAAGTGTAGACGAGGACTACATAACACTTCGCAAATCATATTATATCTTACCATGAAACATAGAAATGAGATGCGATATCGCGTTTTAATAATCATAAGAACTCTATTGCTAGGATACGTAGACAACTGCAAACGCTATTTCCTTGCAAGGAAGTGTCGAATTTACATTCATTTGAATCGTGGACGAGGAATGCATAACACTTCGCAATGAATATTATATCTTACCATGAAACATAGATATGAGATGCAATATCTCGTTTTAAGAAGCATTTGAACTCTATTGCTACGATACCTAGACATCTGCAAACGCTACTTCCTAGCAAGGAAGTGTCGCATTTACATACATTTGAAGTGTAGACGAGGAATACATAACACTTCGCATATCATATTATACCTTACCATGAAACATAGAAATGAGATGCGATATCGCGTTTTAAGAATCATAAGAACCCTATTGCTACGATACGTAGACATCTGCAAACGCTATTTCGTTGCGAGGGAGTGTCGCATTTACATTCATTTGAATAGTAGACGAGGAATACATAACACTTCGCAAATCATATTATATCTTACCATGAAGCACAGAAATGAGATGCAATATCGCGATTTAAGAATCATAAGAACTCTATTGCTACGATACGCAGACATCTGCAGACGCTATTTCCTAGCAAGGAAGAGTCGCATTTACATTCATTTGAAGTGTAGACGAGGAATACATGACACTTCGCAAATCATATTTTACCTTACCATGAAACATAGAAATGAGATGCGATATCGCGTTTTAAAGAGCATTAGAACTCTATTGCTACGATACGTAGACATCTGCAGACGCTATTTCCTAGCAAGGAAGTGTCGCATTTACATTCATTTGAAGTGTAGACGAGGAATACATGACACTTCGCAAATCATATTTCATCTTACCATGAAACATAGAAATGAGATGCGATATCGCATTTTAAGAATCATAAGAACTCTATTGCTACGATACGCAGACATCTGCAAACGCCATTTCATTGCAAGGAAGTGTCGCATTTACATTCATTTGAAGTGTAGACGAGGAATACATAACACTTCGCAAATCATATTATATCTTACCATGAAAAATAGGAATGAGATGCGATATCGCGTTTTAAGAAGCATTAGATCTCTATTGCTGCGATACCCAGACATCTGCAGACGCTATTTCCTAGCAAGGAAGTGTCGCGTTTACATTCATTTGAAGTGTAGACGAGGAATACATGATACTTCGCAAATCATATTATATCTTAACATGAAACATAGAAATGAGATGCGACATCGCGTTTTAAGAAGCATTAGAAATTTATTGCTACGATACGTAGACATCTGCAGACGCTATTTCCTAGCAGGGAAGTGTCGCATTCACATTCATTTGAAGTGTAGACGAGGAATACATAACACTTCGCAAATCATATTATATCTTACCATGAAACATAGAAATGAGATGCAATATCGCGATTTAAGAATCATAAGAACTCTATTGCTACGATACGCAGACATCTGCAAACGCCATTTCCTTGCAAGGAAGTGTCGCATTTACATTCATTTGAAGTGTAGACGAGGAATACATAACACTTCGCAAATCATATTATATCTTACCATGAAAAATAGAAATGAGATGCGATATCGCGTTTTAAGAAGCATTAGAACTCTATTGCTACGATACGTAGACATCTGCAAACGCTATTTCCTAGCGAGGATGTGTCGCATTCACATCCATTTGAAGTGTACACGAGGAATACATGACACTTCGCAAATCATATTATATCTTACCGTGATACATAGAAATGAGATGCGATATCGCGTTTTAAGAAGCATTACAACTCTATTGCTACGATACCTAGACATCTGCAAACGCTATTTCCTAGCAAGGAAGTGTCGCGTTTACATTCATTTGAAGTGTAGACGAGGAATACATGATACTTCGCAAATCATATTATATCTTAACATGAAACATAGAAATGAGATGCGACATCGCGTTTTAAGAAGCATTAGAAATTTATTGCTACGATACGTAGACATCTGCAGACGCTATTTCCTAGCACGGAAGTGTCGCATTCACATTCATTTGAAGTGTAGACGAGGAATACATAACACTTCGCAAATCATATTATATCTTACCATGAAACATAGAAATGAGATGCAATATCGCGATTTAAGAATCATAAGAACTCTATTGCTACGATACGCAGACATCTGCAAACGCCATTTGCTTGCAAGGAAGTGTCGCATTTACATTCAATTGAAGTGTAGACGAGGAATACATAACACTTCGCAAATCATATTATATCTTACCATGAAAAATAGAAATGAGATGCGATATCGCGTTTTAAGAAGCATTAGAACTCTATTGCTACGATACGTAGACATCTGCAAACGCTATTTCCTAGCGAGGATGTGTCGCATTCACATCCATTTGAAGTGTACACGAGGAATACATGACACTTCGCAAATCATATTATATCTTACCGTGATACATAGAAATGAGATGCGATATCGCGTTTTAAGAAGCATTACAACTCTATTGCTACGATACCTAGACATCTGCAAACGCTATTTCCTTGCAAGGAAGTGTCGCATTTACATTCATTTGAATCGTAGACGAGGAATGCATAACACTTCGCAAATCATATTATATCTTACCATGAAACATAGAAATGAGATGCAATATCGCGATTTAAGAATCATAAGAACTCTATTGCTACGATACGCAGACATCTGCAAACGCCATTTCCTTGCAAGGAAGTGTCGCATTTACATTCATTTGAAGTGTAGACGAGGAATACATAACACTTCGCAAATCATATTATATCTTACCATGAAAAATAGAAATGAGATGCGATATCGCGTTTTAAGAAGCATTAGAACTCTATTGCTATGATACGTAGACATCTGCAAACGCTATTTCCTAGCGAGGAAGTGTCGCATTCACATTCATTTGAAGTGTAGACGAGGAATACATGACACTTCGCAAATCATATTATATCTTACCGTGATACATAGAAATGAGATGCGATATCGCGTTTTAAGAAGCATTTGAACTCCATTGCTACGATACCTATACATCTGCAGACGCTATTTCCTTGCAAGGAAGTGTCGCATTTACATTCATTTGAAGTGTAGACGAGGAATACATGACACTTCGCAAATCATATTATTTCTTACCCTGAAACATAGAAATGAGATGCGATATCGCGTTTTAAGAAGCATTAGAAATCTATTGCTACGATACGTAGACATCTGCAAACGCTATTTCCTAGCGAGGAAGTGTCGCATTCACATTCATTTGAAGTGTAGACGAGGAATACATGACACTTCGCAAATCATATTATATCTTACCGTGATACATAGAAATGAGATGCGATATCGCGTTTTAAGATGCATTAGAACTCTATTGCTACGATACGTAGACATCTGCAAACGCTATTTCCTAGCGAGGATGTGTCGCATTCATATCCGTTTGAAGTGTACACGAGGAATACATGACACTTCGCAAATCATATTATATCTTACCGTGATACATAGAAATGAGATGCGATATCGCGTTTTAAGAAGCATTACAACTCTATTGCTACGATACCTAGACATCTGCAGACGCTATTTCCTTGCAAGGAAGTGTCGCATTTACATTCATTTGAAGTGTAGACGAGGAATACATGACACTTCGCAAATCATATTATATCTTACCATTAAACATAGAAATGAGATGCGATATCGCGTTTTAAGAATCATAAGAACTCTATTGCTACGATACCTAGACATCTGCAGACGCTATTTCCTTGCAAGGAAGTGTCGCATTTACATTCATTTGAATCGTAGACGAGGAATACATGATACTTCGCAAATCATATTATATCTTATCATGAAACATAGAAATGAGATGCGATATCGCGTTTTAAGAAGCATTAGAACACTATTGCTGCGATACCTAGACATCTGCAGACGCTATTTCCTTGCAAGGAGGTGTCGCATTTACATTCATTTGAATCGTAGACGAGGAATACATGATACTTCGCAAATCATATTTTACCTTACCATGAAACATAGAAATGAGATGCGATATCGCGTTTTAAGAATCATAAGAACTCTATTGCTACGATACGTAGACATCTGCAAACGCTATTTCCTTGCAAGGAAGTGTCGCATTTACATTCATTTGAATCGTAGACGAGGAATGCATAACACTTCGCAAATCATATTATATCTTACCATGAAACATAGAAATGAGATGCGATATCGCGTTTTAAAAAGCATTAGAACTCTATTGCTACGATACGTAGACATCTGCAGACGCTATTTCCTAGTAAGGAAGTGTCGCATTTACATTCATTTGAAGTGTAGACGAGGAATACATGACACTTCCCAAATCATATTTTACCTTACCATGAAACATAGAAATGAGATGCGATATCGCGTTTTAAGAATCATAAGAACTCTATTGCTACGATACGTAGACATCTGCAAACGCTATTTCCTTGCAAGGAAGTGTCGCATTTACATTCATTTGAATCGTAGACGAGAAATGCATAACACTTCGCAAATCATATTATATCTTACCATGAAACATAGAAATGAGATGCGATATCGCGTTTTAAAAAGCATTAGAACTCTATTGCTACGATACGTAGACATCTGCAGACGCTATTTCCTAGCAAGGAAGTGTCGCATTTACATTCATTTGAAGTGTAGACGAGGAATACATGACACTTCGCAAATCATATTTTACCTTACCATGAAACATAGAAATGAGATGCGATATCGCGTTTTAAGAATCATAAGAACTCTATTGCTACGATACGTAGACATCTGCAAACGCTATTTCCTTGCAAGGAAGTGTCGCATTTACATTCATTTGAATCGTAGACGAGGAATGCATAACACTTCGCAAATCATATTATATCTTACCATGAAACATAGAAATGAGATGCGATATCGCGTTTTAAAAAGCATTAGAACTCTATTGCTACGATACGTAGACATCTGCAGACGCTATTTCCTTGCAAGTAAGTGTCGCATTTACATTCATTTGAATCGTAGACGAGGAATGCATAACACTTCGCAAATCATATTATATCTTACCATGAAACATAGAAATGAGATGCGATATCGCGTTCTAAAAAGCATTAGAACTCTATTGCTACGATACGTAGACATCTGCAGACGCTATTTCCTAGCAAGGAAGTGTCGCATTTACATTCATTTGAAGTGTAGACGAGGAATACATGACACTTCGCAAATCATATTATATCTTACCGTGATACATAGAAATGAGATGCGATATCGCGTTTTAAGAAGCATTAGAACTCTTTTGCTACGATACGCAGACATCTGCAAACGCTATTTCCTAGCGAGGAAGTGTCGCATTCACATTCATTTGAAGTGTAGACGAGGAATACATGACACTTCGCAAATCATATTATATCTTACCGTGATACATAGAAATGAGATGCGATATCGCGTTTTAAGAAGCATTAGAACACTATTGCTACGATACCTAGACATCTGCAGACGCTATTTCCTTGCAAGGAAGTGTCGCATTTACATTCATTTGAAGTGTAGACGAGGAATACATGACACTTCGCAAATCATATTATATCTTACAATGAAATATAGGAATGAGATGCGATATCGCGTTTTAAGAAGCATTAGATCTCTATTGCTGCGATACCTAGACATCTGCAGACGCTATTTCCTAGCAAGGAAGTGTCGCATTTACATTCATTTGAAGTGTAGACGAGGAATACATGATACTTCGCAAATCATATTATATCTTAACATGAAACATAGAAATGAGATGCGATATCGCGTTTTAAGAAGCATTAGAAATCTATTGCTACGATACGTAGAAATCTGCAGACGCTATTTCCTAGCAGGGAAGTGTCGCATTCACATTCATTTGAAGTGTAGACGAGGAATACATAACACTTCGCAAATCATATTATATCTTACCATGAAACATAGAAATGAGATGCAATATCGCGATTTAAGAATCATAAGAACTCTATTGCTACGATACCTAGACATCTGCAGACGCTATTTCCTAGCAAGGAAGTGTCGCATTTACATTCATTTGAGTCGTAGACGAGGAATGCATAACACTTCGCAATGAATATTATATCTTACCATGAAACATAGAAATGAGATGCGATATCGCGTTTTAAGTAGCATTAGAAATCTGTTGCTACGATGCGTAGACATCTGCAAACGCTATTTCCTAGCGTGGAAGTGTCGCATTCACATTCATTTGAAGTTTAGACGAGGAATACATGACACTTCGCAAATCATATTATTTCTTACCCTGAAACATAGAAATGAGATGCGATATCGCGTTTTAAGAAGCATTAGAAATCTATTGCTACGATACGTAGACATCTGCAAACGCTATTTCCTAGCGAGGAAGTGTCGCATTCACATTCATTTGAAGTGTAGACGAGGAATACATGACACTTCGCAAATCATATTATATCTTACCGTGATACATAGAAATGAGATGCGATATCGCGTTTTAAGATGCATTAGAACTCTATTGCTACGATACGTAGACATCTGCAAACGCTATTTCCTAGCGAGGATGTGTCGCATTCATATCCGTTTGAAGTGTACACGAGGAATACATGACACTTCGCAAATCATATTATATCTTACCGTGATACATAGAAATGAGATGCGATATCGCGTTTTAAGAAGCATTTGAACTCCATTGCTACGATACCTATACATCTGCAGACGCTATTTCCTTGCAAGGAAGTGTCGCATTTACATTCATTTGAAGTGTAGACGAGGAATACATGACACTTCGCAAATCATATTATTTCTTACCCTGAAACATAGAAATGAGATGCGATATCGCGTTTTAAGAAGCATTAGAAATCTATTGCTACGATACGTAGACATCTGCAAACGCTATTTCCTAGCGAGGAAGTGTCGCATTCACATTCATTTGAAGTGTAGACGAGGAATACATGACACTTCGCAAATCATATTATATCTTACCGTGATACATAGAAATGAGATGCGATATCGCGTTTTAAGATGCATTAGAACTCTATTGCTACGATACGTAGACATCTGCAAACGCTATTTCCTAGCGAGGATGTGTCGCATTCATATCCATTTGAAGTGTACACGAGGAATACATGACACTTCGCAAATCATATTATATCTTACCGTGATACATAGAAATGTGATGCGATATCGCGTTTTAAGAAGCATTACAACTCTATTGCTACGATACCTAGACATCTGCAGACGCTATTTCCTTGCAAGGAAGTGTCGCATTTACTTTCATTTGAAGTGTAGACAAGGAATACATGACACTTCGCAAATCATATTATATCTTACCATTAAACATAGAAATGAGATGCGATATCGCGTTTTAAGAATCATAAGAACTCTATTGCTACGATACGTAGACATCTGCAAACGCTATTTCCTTACAAGGAAGTGTCGCATTTACACGCACTTGAAGTGCAGACGAGGAATACATAACACTTCGCAAATCATATTATATCTTACAATGAAACATAGGAATGAGATGCGATATCGCGTTTTAAGAAGCATTAGATCTCTATTGCTGCGATACCTAGACATCTGCAGACGCTATTTCCTAGCAAGGAAGTGTCGCATTTACATTCATTTGAAGTGTAGACGAGGAATACATGATACTTCGCAAATCATATTATATCTTAACATGAAACATAGAAATGAGATGCGATATCGCGTTTTAAGAAGCATTAGAAATCTATTGCTACGATACGCAGACATCTGCAGACGCTATTTCCTAGCAGGGAAGTGTCGCATTCACATTCATTTGAAGTGTAGACGAGGAATACATAACACTTCGCAAATCATATTATATCTTACCATGAAACATAGAAATGAGATGCAATATCGCGATTTAAGAATCATAAGAACACTATTGCTACGATACCTAGACATCTGCAGACGCTATTTCCTAGCAAGGAAGTGTCGCATTTACATTCATTTGAGTCGTAGACGAGGAATGCATAACACTTCGCAATGAATATTATATCTTACCATGAAACCTAGAAATGAGATGCGATATCGCGTTTTAAGTAGCATTAGAAATCTATTGCTACGATACGTAGACATCTGCAAACGCTATTTCCTAGCGTGGAAGTGTCGCATTCACATTCATTTGAAGTTTAGACGAGGAATACATAACACTTCGCAAATCATATTATACCTTACCATGAAACATAGAAAAGAGATGCGATATGGCCTTTTAAGAAGCATTAGAAATCTATTGCTACGATACGTAGACATCTGCAAACGCTATTTCCTAGCGAGGAAGTGTCGCATTCACATTCATTTGAAATGTAGACGAGGAATACATGACACTTCGCAAATCATATTATATCTTACCGTGATACATAGAAATGAGATGCGATATCGCGTTTTAAGAAGCATTAGAACTCTATTGCTACGATACGTAGACATCTGCAAACGCTATTTCCTAGCGAGGATGTGTCGCATTCACATTCATTTGAAGTGTAGACGAGGAATACATGACACTTCGCAAATCATATTATATCTTACCATGAAACATAGAAATGAGATGCGATATCGCGTTTTAAGAATCATAAGAACTCTATTGCTACGATACGTAGACATCTGCAAACGCTATTTCCTTACAAGGAAGTGTCGCATTTACACGCATTTGAAGTGTAGACGAGGAATACATAACACTTCGCAAATCATATTATATCTTACAATGAAATATAGGAATGAGATGCGATATCGCGTTTTAAGAAGCATTAGATCTCTATTGCTGCGATACCTAGACATCTGCAGACGCTATTTCCTAGCAAGGAAGTGTCGCATTTACATTCATTTGAAGTGTAGACGAGGAATACATGATACTTCGCAAATCATATTATATCTTAACATGAAACATAGAAATGAGATGCGATATCGCGTTTTAAGAAGCATTAGAAATCTATTGCTACGATACGTAGAAATCTGCAGACGCTATTTCCTAGCAGGGAAGTGTCGCATTCACATTCATTTGAAGTGTAGACGAGGAATACATAACACTTCGCAAATCATATTATATCTTACCATGAAACATAGAAATGAGATGCGATATCGCGTTTTAAGTAGCATTAGAAATCTATTGCTACGATACGTAGACATCTGCAAACGCTATTTCCTAGCGTGGAAGTGTCGCATTTACATTCATTTGAGTCGTAGACGAGGAATGCATAACACTTCGCAATGAATATTATATCTTACCATGAAACATAGAAATGAGATGCGATATCGCGTTTTAAGTAGCATTAGAAATCTATTGCTACGATACGTAGACATCTGCAAACGCTATTTCCTAGCGTGGAAGTGTCGCATTCACATTCATTTGAAGTTTAGACGAGGAATACATGACACTTCGCAAATCATATTATATCTTACCGTGATACATAGAAATGAGATGCGATATCGCGTTTTAAGATGCATTAGAACTCTATTGCTACGATACGTAGACATCTGCAAACGCTATTTCCTAGCGAGGATGTGTCGCATTCATATCCATTTGAAGTGTACACGAGGAATACATGACACTTCGCAAATCATATTATATCTTACCGTGATACATAGAAATGAGATGCGATATCGCGTTTTAAGAAACATTACAACTCTATTGCTACGATACCTAGACATCTGCAGACGCTATTTCCTAGCAGGGAAGTGTCGCATTCACATTCATTTGAAGAGTAGACGAGGAATACATAACACTTCGCAAATCATATTATATCTTACCATGAAACATAGAAATGAGATGCAATATCGCGATTTAAGAATCATAAGAACACTATTGCTACGATACCTAGACATCTGCAGACGCTATTTCCTAGCAAGGAAGTGTCGCATTTACATTCATTTGAGTCGTAGACGAGGAATGCATAACACTTCGCAATGAATATTATATCTTACCATGAAACCTAGAAATGAGATGCGATATCGCGTTTTAAGTAGCATTAGAAATCTATTGCTACGATACGTAGACATCTGCAAACGCTATTTCCTAGCGTGGAAGTGTCGCATTCACATTCATTTGAAGTTTAGACGAGGAATACATAACACTTCGCAAATCATATTATACCTTACCATGAAACATAGAAATGAGATGCGATATCGCGTTTTAAGAATCATAAGAACTCTATTGCTACGATACGTAGACATCTGCAAACGCTATTTCCTTGCGAGGGAGTGTCGCATTTACATTCATTTGAAGTGTAGACGAGGAATACATGATACTTCGCAAATCATATTATATCTTACCGTGATACATAGAAATGAGATGCGATATCGCGTTTTAAGATGCATTAGAACACTATTGCTACGATACCTAGACATCTGCAGACGCTATTTCCTTGCAAGGAAGTGTCGCATTTACATTCATTTGAAGTGTAGACGAGGAATACATGACACTTCGCAAATCATATTATATCTTACAATGAAATATAGGAATGAGATGCGATATCGCGTTTTAAGAAGCATTAGATCTCTATTGCTGCGATACCTAGACATCTGCAGACGCTATTTCCTAGCAAGGAAGTGTCGCATTTACATTCATTTGAAGTGTAGACGAGGAATACATGATACTTCGCAAATCATATTATATCTTAACATGAAACATAGAAATGAGATGCGATATCGCGTTTTAAGAATCATAAGAACTCTATTGCTACGATACCTAGACATCTGCAGACGCTATTTCCTTGCAAGGAAGTGTCGCATTTACATTCATTTGAATCGTAGACGAGGAATACATGATACTTCGCAAATCATATTATATCTTATCATGAAACATAGAAATGAGATGCGATATCGCGTTTTAAGAAGCATTAGAACACTATTGCTGCGATACCTAGACATCTGCAGACGCTATTTCCTTGCAAGGAGGTGTCGCATTTACATTCATTTGAATCGTAGACGAGGAATACATGATACTTCGCAAATCATATTTTACCTTACCATGAAACATAGAAATGAGATGCGATATCGCGTTTTAAGAATCATAAGAACTCTATTGCTACGATACGTAGACATCTGCAAACGCTATTTCCTTGCAAGGAAGTGTCGCATTTACATTCATTTGAATCGTAGACGAGGAATGCATAACACTTCGCAAATCATATTATATCTTACCATGAAACATAGAAATGAGATGCGATATCGCGTTTTAAAAAGCATTAGAACTCTATTGCTACGATACGTAGACATCTGCAGACGCTATTTCCTAGTAAGGAAGTGTCGCATTTACATTCATTTGAAGTGTAGACGAGGAATACATGACACTTCCCAAATCATATTTTACCTTACCATGAAACATAGAAATGAGATGCGATATCGCGTTTTAAGAATCATAAGAACTCTATTGCTACGATACGTAGACATCTGCAAACGCTATTTCCTTGCAAGGAAGTGTCGCATTTACATTCATTTGAATCGTAGACGAGAAATGCATAACACTTCGCAAATCATATTATATCTTACCATGAAACATAGAAATGAGATGCGATATCGCGTTTTAAAAAGCATTAGAACTCTATTGCTACGATACGTAGACATCTGCAGACGCTATTTCCTAGCAAGGAAGTGTCGCATTTACATTCATTTGAAGTGTAGACGAGGAATACATGACACTTCGCAAATCATATTTTACCTTACCATGAAACATAGAAATGAGATGCGATATCGCGTTTTAAGAATCATAAGAACTCTATTGCTACGATACGTAGACATCTGCAAACGCTATTTCCTTGCAAGGAAGTGTCGCATTTACATTCATTTGAATCGTAGACGAGGAATGCATAACACTTCGCAAATCATATTATATCTTACCATGAAACATAGAAATGAGATGCGATATCGCGTTTTAAAAAGCATTAGAACTCTATTGCTACGATACGTAGACATCTGCAGACGCTATTTCCTTGCAAGTAAGTGTCGCATTTACATTCATTTGAATCGTAGACGAGGAATGCATAACACTTCGCAAATCATATTATATCTTACCATGAAACATAGAAATGAGATGCGATATCGCGTTCTAAAAAGCATTAGAACTCTATTGCTACGATACGTAGACATCTGCAGACGCTATTTCCTAGCAAGGAAGTGTCGCATTTACATTCATTTGAAGTGTAGACGAGGAATACATGACACTTCGCAAATCATATTATATCTTACCGTGATACATAGAAATGAGATGCGATATCGCGTTTTAAGAAGCATTAGAACTCTTTTGCTACGATACGCAGACATCTGCAAACGCTATTTCCTAGCGAGGAAGTGTCGCATTCACATTCATTTGAAGTGTAGACGAGGAATACATGACACTTCGCAAATCATATTATATCTTACCGTGATACATAGAAATGAGATGCGATATCGCGTTTTAAGAAGCATTAGAACACTATTGCTACGATACCTAGACATCTGCAGACGCTATTTCCTTGCAAGGAAGTGTCGCATTTACATTCATTTGAAGTGTAGACGAGGAATACATGACACTTCGCAAATCATATTATATCTTACAATGAAATATAGGAATGAGATGCGATATCGCGTTTTAAGAAGCATTAGATCTCTATTGCTGCGATACCTAGACATCTGCAGACGCTATTTCCTAGCAAGGAAGTGTCGCATTTACATTCATTTGAAGTGTAGACGAGGAATACATGATACTTCGCAAATCATATTATATCTTAACATGAAACATAGAAATGAGATGCGATATCGCGTTTTAAGAAGCATTAGAAATCTATTGCTACGATACGTAGAAATCTGCAGACGCTATTTCCTAGCAGGGAAGTGTCGCATTCACATTCATTTGAAGTGTAGACGAGGAATACATAACACTTCGCAAATCATATTATATCTTACCATGAAACATAGAAATGAGATGCAATATCGCGATTTAAGAATCATAAGAACTCTATTGCTACGATACCTAGACATCTGCAGACGCTATTTCCTAGCAAGGAAGTGTCGCATTTACATTCATTTGAGTCGTAGACGAGGAATGCATAACACTTCGCAATGAATATTATATCTTACCATGAAACATAGAAATGAGATGCGATATCGCGTTTTAAGTAGCATTAGAAATCTATTGCTACGATGCGTAGACATCTGCAAACGCTATTTCCTAGCGTGGAAGTGTCGCATTCACATTCATTTGAAGTTTAGACGAGGAATACATAACACTTCGCAAATCATATTATACCTTACCATGAAACATAGAAATGAGATGCAATATCGCGATTTAAGAATCATAAGAACTCTATTGCTACGATACGCAGACATCTGCAAACGCCATTCCTTGCAAGGAAGTGTCGCATTTACATTCATTTGAAGTGTAGACGAGGAATACATAACACTTCGCAAATCATATTATATCTTACCATGAAAAATAGAAATGAGATGCGATATCGCGTTTTAAGAAGCATTAGAACTCTATTGCTATGATACGTAGACATCTGCAAACGCTATTTCCTAGCGAGGAAGTGTCGCATTCACATTCATTTGAAGTGTAGACGAGGAATACATGACACTTCGCAAATCATATTATATCTTACCGTGATACATAGAAATGAGATGCGATATCGCGTTTTAAGAAGCATTTGAACTCCATTGCTACGATACCTATACATCTGCAGACGCTATTTCCTTGCAAGGAAGTGTCGCATTTACATTCATTTGAAGTGTAGACGAGGAATACATGACACTTCGCAAATCATATTATTTCTTACCCTGAAACATAGAAATGAGATGCGATATCGCGTTTTAAGAAGCATTAGAAATCTATTGCTACGATACGTAGACATCTGCAAACGCTATTTCCTAGCGAGGAAGTGTCGCATTCACATTCATTTGAAGTGTAGACGAGGAATACATGACACTTCGCAAATCATATTATATCTTACCGTGATACATAGAAATGAGATGCGATATCGCGTTTTAAGATGCATTAGAACTCTATTGCTACGATACGTAGACATCTGCAAACGCTATTTCCTAACGAGGATGTGTCGCATTCATATCCATTTGAAGTGTACACGAGGAATACATGACACTTCGCAAATCATATTATATCTTACCGTGATACATAGAAATGTGATGCGATATCGCGTTTTAAGAAGCATTACAACTCTATTGCTACGATACCTAGACATCTGCAGACGCTATTTCCTTGCAAGGAAGTGTCGCATTTACTTTCATTTGAAGTGTAGACAAGGAATACATGACACTTCGCAAATCATATTATATCTTACCATTAAACATAGAAATGAGATGCGATATCGCGTTTTAAGAATCATAAGAACTCTATTGCTACGATACGTAGACATCTGCAAACGCTATTTCCTTACAAGGAAGTGTCGCATTTACACGCACTTGAAGTGCAGACGAGGAATACATAACACTTCGCAAATCATATTATATCTTACAATGAAACATAGGAATGAGATGCGATATCGCGTTTTAAGAAGCATTAGATCTCTATTGCTGCGATACCTAGACATCTGCAGACGCTATTTCCTAGCAAGGAAGTGTCGCATTTACATTCATTTGAAGTGTAGACGAGGAATACATGATACTTCGCAAATCATATTATATCTTAACATGAAACATAGAAATGAGATGCGATATCGCGTTTTAAGAAGCATTAGAAATCTATTGCTACGATACGCAGACATCTGCAGACGCTATTTCCTAGCAGGGAAGTGTCGCATTCACATTCATTTGAAGTGTAGACGAGGAATACATAACACTTCGCAAATCATATTATATCTTACCATGAAACATAGAAATGAGATGCAATATCGCGATTTAAGAATCATAAGAACACTATTGCTACGATACCTAGACATCTGCAGACGCTATTTCCTAGCAAGGAAGTGTCGCATTTACATTCATTTGAGTCGTAGACGAGGAATGCATAACACTTCGCAATGAATATTATATCTTACCATGAAACCTAGAAATGAGATGCGATATCGCGTTTTAAGTAGCATTAGAAATCTATTGCTACGATACGTAGACATCTGCAAACGCTATTTCCTAGCGTGGAAGTGTCGCATTCACATTCATTTGAAGTTTAGACGAGGAATACATAACACTTCGCAAATCATATTATACCTTACCATGAAACATAGAAAAGAGATGCGATATGGCCTTTTAAGAAGCATTAGAAATCTATTGCTACGATACGTAGACATCTGCAAACGCTATTTCCTAGCGAGGAAGTGTCGCATTCACATTCATTTGAAATGTAGACGAGGAATACATGACACTTCGCAAATCATATTATATCTTACCGTGATACATAGAAATGAGATGCGATATCGCGTTTTAAGAAGCATTAGAACTCTATTGCTACGATACGTAGACATCTGCAAACGCTATTTCCTAGCGAGGATGTGTCGCATTCACATTCATTTGAAGTGTAGACGAGGAATACATGACACTTCGCAAATCATATTATATCTTACCATGAAACATAGAAATGAGATGCGATATCGCGTTTTAAGAATCATAAGAACTCTATTGCTACGATACGTAGACATCTGCAAACGCTATTTCCTTACAAGGAAGTGTCGCATTTACACGCATTTGAAGTGTAGACGAGGAATACATAACACTTCGCAAATCATATTATATCTTACAATGAAATATAGGAATGAGATGCGATATCGCGTTTTAAGAAGCATTAGATCTCTATTGCTGCGATACCTAGACATCTGCAGACGCTATTTCCTAGCAAGGAAGTGTCGCATTTACATTCATTTGAAGTGTAGACGAGGAATACATGATACTTCGCAAATCATATTATATCTTAACATGAAACATAGAAATGAGATGCGATATCGCGTTTTAAGAAGCATTAGAAATCTATTGCTACGATACGTAGAAATCTGCAGACGCTATTTCCTAGCAGGGAAGTGTCGCATTCACATTCATTTGAAGTGTAGACGAGGAATACATAACACTTCGCAAATCATATTATATCTTACCATGAAACATAGAAATGAGATGCAATATCGCGATTTAAGAATCATAAGAACTTTATTGCTACGATACCTAGACATCTGCAGACGCTATTTCCTAGCAAGGAAGTGTCGCATTTACATTCATTTGAGTCGTAGACGAGGAATGCATAACACTTCGCAATGAATATTATATCTTACCATGAAACATAGAAATGAGATGCGATATCGCGTTTTAAGTAGCATTAGAAATCTATTGCTACGATACGTAGACATCTGCAAACGCTATTTCCTAGCGTGGAAGTGTCGCATTCACATTCATTTGAAGTTTAGACGAGGAATACATAACACTTCGCAAATCATATTATACCTTACCATGAAACATAGAAATGAGATGCAATATCGCGATTTAAGAATCATAAGAACTCTATTGCTACGATACGCAGACATCTGCAAACGCCATTCCTTGCAAGGAAGTGTCGCATTTACATTCATTTGAAGTGTAGACGAGGAATACATAACACTTCGCAAATCATATTATATCTTACCATGAAAAATAGAAATGAGATGCGATATCGCGTTTTAAGAAGCATTAGAACTCTATTGCTATGATACGTAGACATCTGCAAACGCTATTTCCTAGCGAGGAAGTGTCGCATTCACATTCGTTTGAAGTGTAGACGAGGAATACATGACACTTCGCAAATCATATTATATCTTACCGTGATACATAGAAATGAGATGCGATATCGCGTTTTAAGATGCATTAGAACTCTATTGCTACGATACGTAGACATCTGCAAACGCTATTTCCTAGCGAGGATGTGTCGCATTCATATCCATTTGAAGTGTACACGAGGAATACATGACACTTCGCAAATCATATTATATCTTACCGTGATACATAGAAATGAGATGCGATATCGCGTTTTAAGAAGCATTACAACTATATTGCTACGATACCTAGACATCTGCAGACGCTATTTCCTTGCAAGGAAGTGTCGCATTTACTTTCATTTGAAGTGTAGACGAGGAATACATGACACTTCGCAAATCATATTATATCTTACCATGAAAAATAGAAATGAGATGCGATATCGCGTTTTAAGAAGCATTAGAACTCTATTGCTATGATACGTAGACATCTGCAAACGCTATTTCCTAGCGAGGAAGTGTCGCATTCACATTCATTTGAAGTGTAGACGAGGAATACATGACACTTCGCAAATCATATTATATCTTACCGTGATACATAGAAATGGGTTGCGATATCGCGTTTTAAGAAGCATTTGAACTCCATTGCTACGATACCTATACATCTGCAGACGCTATTTCCTTGCAAGGAAGTGTCGCATTTACATTCATTTGAAGTGTAGACGAGGAATACATGACACTTCGCAAATCATATTATTTCTTACCCTGAAACATAGAAATGAGATGCGATATCGCGTTTTAAGAAGCATTAGAAATCTATTGCTACGATACGTAGACATCTGCAAACGCTATTTCCTAGCGAGGAAGTGTCGCATTCACATTCATTTGAAGTGTAGACGAGGAATACATGACACTTCGCAAATCATATTATATCTTACCGTGATACATAGAAATGAGATGCGATATCGCGTTTTAAGATGCATTAGAACTCTATTGCTACGATACGTAGACATCTGCAAACGCTATTTCCTAGCGAGGATGTGTCGCATTCATATCCATTTGAAGTGTACACGAGGAATACATGACACTTCGCAAATCATATTATATCTTACCGTGATACATAGAAATGAGATGCGATATCGCGTTTTAAGAAGCATTACAACTCTATTGCTACGATACCTAGACATCTGCAGACGCTATTTCCTAGCAGGGAAGTGTCGCATTCACATTCATTTGAAGAGTAGACGAGGAATACATAACACTTCGCAAATCATATTATATCTTACCATGAAACATAGAAATGAGATGCAATATCGCGATTTAAGAATCATAAGAACACTATTGCTACGATACCTAGACATCTGCAGACGCTATTTCCTAGCAAGGAAGTGTCGCATTTACATTCATTTGAGTCGTAGACGAGGAATGCATAACACTTCGCAATGAATATTATATCTTACCATGAAACCTAGAAATGAGATGCGATATCGCGTTTTAAGTAGCATTAGAAATCTATTGCTACGATACGTAGACATCTGCAAACGCTATTTCCTAGCGTGGAAGTGTCGCATTCACATTCATTTGAAGTTTAGACGAGGAATACATAACACTTCGCAAATCATATTATACCTTACCATGAAACATAGAAATGAGATGCGATATCGCGTTTTAAGAATCATAAGAACTCTATTGCTACGATACGTAGACATCTGCAAACGCTATTTCCTTGCGAGGGAGTGTCGCATTTACATTCATTTGAATCGTAGACGAGGAATACATAACACTTCGCAAATCATATTATATCTTACCATGAAATATAGAGATGAGATGCAATATCGCGATTTAAGAATCATAAGAACTCTATTGCTACGATACGCAGACATCTGCAAACGCCATTTCCTTGCAAGGAAGTGTCGCATTTACATTCATTTGAAGTGTAGACAAGGAATACATGACATTTCGCAAATCATATTATATCTTACCATGAAACATAGAAATGACATGCGATATCGCGTTTTAAGAAGCACTAGAACTCTATTGCTACGATACGTAGACATCTGCAAACGCTATTTCCTTGTAAGGATGTGTCGCATTTACATTCATTTGAATCGTAGACGAGGAATGCATAACACTTCGCAAATCATATTATATCTTACCATGAAACATAGAAATGAGATGCGATATCGCGTTTTAAAAAGCATTAGAACTCTATTGCTACGATACGTAGACATCTGCAGACGCTATTTCCTTGCAAGTAAGTGTCGCATTTACATTCATTTGAATCGTAGACGAGGAATACATAACACTTCGCAAATCATATTATATCTTACCATGAAACATAGAAATGAGATGCGATATCGCGTTCTAAAAAGCATTAGAACTCTATTGCTACGATACGTAGACATCTGCAGACGCTATTTCCTAGCAAGGAAGTGTCGCATTTACATTCATTTGAAGTGTAGACGAGGAATACATGACACTTCGCAAATCATATTATATCTTACCGTGATACATAGAAATGAGATGCGATATCGCGTTTTAAGAAGCATTAGAACTCTTTTGCTACGATACGCAGACATCTGCAAACGCTATTTCCTAGCGAGGAAGTGTCGCATTCACATTCATTTGAAGTGTAGACGAGGAATACATGACACTTCGCAAATCATATTATATCTTACCGTGATACATAGAAATGAGATGCGATATCGCGTTTTAAGAAGCATTAGAACACTATTGCTACGATACCTAGACATCTGCAGACGCTATTTCCTTGCAAGGAAGTGTCGCATTTACATTCATTTGAAGTGTAGACGAGGAATACATGACACTTCGCAAATCATATTATTTCTTACCATGAAACATAGAAATGAGATGCGATATGGCGTTTTAAGAAGCGTTAGAAATCTATTTCTACGATACGTAGACATCTGCAAACGCTATTTCCTAGCGAGGAAGTGTCGCATTCACATTCATTTGAAGTGTAGACGAGGAATACATGACACTTCGCAAATCATATTATATCTTACCGTGATACATAGAAATGAGATGCGATATCGCGTTTTAAGATGCATTAGAACTCTATTGCTGCGATACGTAGACATCTGCAAACGCTATATCCTAGCGAGGATGTGTCGCATTCATATCCATTTGAAGTGTACACGAGGAATACATGACACTTCGCAAATCATATTATATCTTACCGTGATACATAGAAATGAGATGCGATATCGCGTTTTAAGAAGCATTACAACTCTATTGCTACGATACCTAGACATCTGCAGACGCTATTTCCTTGCAAGGAAGTGTCGCATTTACTTTCATTTGAAGTGTAGACGAGGAATACATGACACTTCGCAAATCATATTATATCTTAACATGAAACATAGAAATGAGATGCGATATCGCGTTTTAAGAAGCATTAGAAATCTATTGCTACGATACGTAGACATCTGCAGACGCTATTTCCTAGCAGGGAAGTGTCGCATTCACATTCATTTGAAGTATAGACGAGGAATACATAACACTTCACAAATCATATTATATCTTACCATGAAACATAGAAATGAGATGCAATATCGCGTTTTAAGAATCATAAGAACTCTATTGCTACGATACGTAGACATCTGCAAACGCTATTTCCTTACAAGGAAGTGTCGCATTTACACGCACTTGAAGTGTAGACGAGGAATACATAACACTTCGCAAATCATATTATATCTTACAATGAAACATAGGAATGAGATGCGATATCGCGTTTTAAGAAGCATTAGATCTCTATTGCTGCGATACCTAGACATCTGCAGACGCTATTTCCTAGCAAGGAAGTGTCGCATTTACATTCATTTGAATCGCAGACGAGAAATACATGACACTTCGCAAATCATATTATATCTTAACATGAAACATAGAAATGAGATGCGATATCGCGTTTTAAGAAGCATTAGAAATCTATTGCTACGATACGTAGACATCTGCAGACGCTATTTCCTAGCAGGGAAGTGTCGCATTCACATTCATTTGAAGTATAGACGAGGAATACATAACACTTCACAAATCATATTATATCTTACCATGAAACATAGAAATGAGATGCAATATCGCGATTTAAGAATCATAAGAACACTATTGCTACGATACCTAGACATCTGCAGACGCTATTTCCTAGCAAGGAAGTGTCGCATTTACATTCATTTGAGTCGTGGACGAGGAATGCATAACACTTCGCAATGAATATTATATCTTACCATGAAACCTAGAAATGAGATGCGATATCGCGTTTTAAGTAGCATTAGAAATCTATTGCTACGATACGTAGACATCTGCAAACGCTATTTCCTAGCGTGGAAGTGTCGCATTCACATTCATTTGAAGTTTAGACGAGGAATACATAACACTTCGCAAATCATATTATACCTTACCATGAAACATAGAAATGAGATGCGATATCGCGTTTTAAGAATCATAAGAACTCTATTGCTACGATACGTAGACATCTGCAAACGCTATTTCCTTGCGAGGGAGTGTCGCATTTACATTCATTTGAATCGTAGACGAGGAATACATAACACTTCGCAAATCATATTATATCTTACCATGAAACATAGAAATGAGATGCAATATCGCGATTTAAGAATCATAAGAACTCTATTGCTACGATACGCAGACATCTGCAAACGCCATTTCCTTGCAAGGAAGTGTCGCATTTACATTCATTTGAAGTGTAGACAAGGAATACATGACACTTCGCAAATCATATTATATCTTACCATGAAACATAGAAATGACATGCGATATCGCGTTTTAAGAAGCACTAGAACTCTATTGCTACGATACGTAGACATCTGCAAACGCTATTTCCTTGCAAGGAAGTGTCGCATTTACATTCATTTGAATCGTAGACGAGGAATGCATAACACTTCGCAAATCATATTATATCTTACCATGAAACATAGAAATGAGATGCGATATCGCGTTTTAAGAAGCATTAGAACTCTATTGCTACGATACGTAGACATCTGCAGACGCTATTTCCTAGCAAGGAAGTGTCGCATTTACATTCATTTGAAGTGTAGACGAGGAATACATGACACTTCGCAAATCATATTATATCTTACCGTGATACATAGAAATGAGATGCGATATCGCGTTTTAAGAAGCATTAGAACACTATTGCTACGATACCTAGACATCTGCAGACGCTATTTCCTTGCAAGGAAGTGTCGCATTTACATTCATTTGAAGTGTAGACGAGGAATACATGACACTTCGCAAATCATATTATTTCTTACCATGAAACATAGAAATGAGATGCGATATGGCGTTTTAAGAAGCGTTAGAAATCTATTTCTACGATACGTAGACATCTGCAAACGCTATTTCCTAGCGAGGAAGTGTCGCATTCACATTCATTTGAAGTGTAGACGAGGAATACATGACACTTCGCAAATCATATTATATCTTACCGTGATACATAGAAATGAGATGCGATATCGCGTTTTAAGATGCATTAGAACTCTATTGCTGCGATACGTAGACATCTGCAAACGCTATATCCTAGCGAGGATGTGTCGCATTCATATCCATTTGAAGTGTACACGAGGAATACATGACACTTCGCAAATCATATTATATCTTACCGTGATACATAGAAATGAGATGCGATATCGCGTTTTAAGAAGCATTACAACTCTATTGCTACGATACCTAGACATCTGCAGACGCTATTTCCTTGCAAGGAAGTGTCGCATTTACTTTCATTTGAAGTGTAGACGAGGAATACATGACACTTCGCAAATCATATTATATCTTAACATGAAACATAGAAATGAGATGCGATATCGCGTTTTAAGAAGCATTAGAAATCTATTGCTACGATACGTAGACATCTGCAGACGCTATTTCCTAGCAGGGAAGTGTCGCATTCACATTCATTTGAAGTATAGACGAGGAATACATAACACTTCACAAATCATATTATATCTTACCATGAAACATAGAAATGAGATGCAATATCGCGTTTTAAGAATCATAAGAACTCTATTGCTACGATACGTAGACATCTGCAAACGCTATTTCCTTACAAGGAAGTGTCGCATTTACACGCACTTGAAGTGTAGACGAGGAATACATAACACTTCGCAAATCATATTATATCTTACAATGAAACATAGGAATGAGATGCGATATCGCGTTTTAAGAAGCATTAGATCTCTATTGCTGCGATACCTAGACATCTGCAGACGCTATTTCCTAGCAAGGAAGTGTCGCATTTACATTCATTTGAATCGCAGACGAGAAATACATGACACTTCGCAAATCATATTATATCTTAACATGAAACATAGAAATGAGATGCGATATCGCGTTTTAAGAAGCATTAGAAATCTATTGCTACGATACGTAGACATCTGCAGACGCTATTTCCTAGCAGGGAAGTGTCGCATTCACATTCATTTGAAGTATAGACGAGGAATACATAACACTTCACAAATCATATTATATCTTACCATGAAACATAGAAATGAGATGCAATATCGCGATTTAAGAATCATAAGAACACTATTGCTACGATACCTAGACATCTGCAGACGCTATTTCCTAGCAAGGAAGTGTCGCATTTACATTCATTTGAGTCGTGGACGAGGAATGCATAACACTTCGCAATGAATATTATATCTTACCATGAAACCTAGAAATGAGATGCGATATCGCGTTTTAAGTAGCATTAGAAATCTATTGCTACGATACGTAGACATCTGCAAACGCTATTTCCTAGCGTGGAAGTGTCGCATTCACATTCATTTGAAGTTTAGACGAGGAATACATAACACTTCGCAAATCATATTATACCTTACCATGAAACATAGAAATGAGATGCGATATCGCGTTTTAAGAATCATAAGAACTCTATTGCTACGATACGTAGACATCTGCAAACGCTATTTCCTTGCGAGGGAGTGTCGCATTTACATTCATTTGAATCGTAGACGAGGAATACATAACACTTCGCAAATCATATTATATCTTACCATGAAACATAGAAATGAGATGCAATATCGCGATTTAAGAATCATAAGAACTCTATTGCTACGATACGCAGACATCTGCAAACGCCATTTCCTTGCAAGGAAGTGTCGCATTTACATTCATTTGAAGTGTAGACAAGGAATACATGACACTTCGCAAATCATATTATATCTTACCATGAAACATAGAAATGACATGCGATATCGCGTTTTAAGAAGCACTAGAACTCTATTGCTACGATACGTAGACATCTGCAAACGCTATTTCCTTGCAAGGAAGTGTCGCATTTACATTCATTTGAATCGTAGACGAGGAATGCATAACACTTCGCAAATCATATTATATCTTACCATGAAACATAGAAATGAGATGCGATATCGCGTTTTAAGAAGCATTAGAACTCTATTGCTACGATACGTAGACATCTGCAGACGCTATTTCCTAGCAAGGAAGTGTCGCATTTACATTCATTTGAAGTGTAGACGAGGAATACATGACACTTCGCAAATCATATTTTATCTTACCATGAAGCATAGAAATGAGATGCGATATCGCGTTTTAAGAATCATAAGAACTCTATTGCTACGATACGTAGACATCTGCAAACGCTATTTCCTTGCAAGGAAGTGTCGCATTTACATTCATTTGAATCGTAGACGAGGAATGCATAACACTTCGCAAATCATATTATATCTTACCATGAAACATAGAACTGAGATGCGATATCGCGTTTTATAAAGCATTAGAACCCTATTGCTACGATACGTAGACATCTGCAGACGCTATTTCCTTGCAAGTACGTGTCGCATTTACATTCATTTGAATCGTAGACGAGGAATGCATAACACTTCGCAAATCATATTATATCTTACCATGAAACATAGAAATGAGATGCGATATCGCGTTCTAAAAAGCATTAGAACTCTATTGCTACGATACGTAGACATCTGCAGACGCTACTTCCTAGCAAGGATGTGTCGCATTTACATTCATTTGAAGTGTAGACGAGGAATACATGACACTTCGCAAATCATATTATATCTTACCGTGATACATAGAAATGAGATGCGATATCGCGTTTTAAGAAGCATTAGAACTCCTTTGCTACGATACGCAGACATCTGCAGACGCTATTTCCTAGCAAGGAAGTGTCGCATTTACATTCATTTGAAGTGTAGACGAGGAATACATAACACTTCGCAAATCAAATTATATCTTACCATGAAACATAGAAATGAGATGCGATATCGCGTTTTAAGAAGCATTAGAACTCTATTGCTACGATACGTAGACATCTGCAAACGCTATTTCCTAGCGTGGAAGTGTCGCATTCACATTCATTTGAAGTTTAGACGAGGAATACATAACACTTCGCAAATCATATTATACCTTACCATGAAACATAGAAATGAGATGCGATATCGCGTTTTAAGAATCATAAGAACTCTATTGCTACGATACCTAGACATCTGCAGACGCTATTTCCTAGCAAGGAAGTGTCGCATTTACATTCATTTGAAGTGTAGACGAGGAATACATAACACTTCGCAAATCATATTATATCTTACCATGAAACATAGAAATGAGATGCAATATCGCGATTTAAGAATCATAAGAACTCTATTGCTACGATACCTAGACATCTGCAGACGCTATTTCCTGGCAAGGAAGTGTCGCATTTACATTCATTTGAGTCGTAGACGAGGAATGCATAACACTTCGCAATGAATATTATATCTTACCATAAAGCATAGAAATGAGATGCGATATCGCGTTTTAAGTAGCATTAGAAATCTATTGCTACGATACGTAGACATCTGCAAACGCTATTTCCTAGCGTGGAAGTGTCGCATTCACATTCATTTGAAGTTTAGACGAGGAATACATAACACTTCGCAAATCATATTATACCTTACCATGAAACATAGAAATGAGATGCGATATCGCGTTTTAAGAATCATAAGAACTCTATTGCTACGATACGCAGACATCTGCAAACGCCATTTCCCTGCAAGGAAGTGTCGCATTTACATTCATTTGAAGTGTAGACAAGGAATACATGACACTTCGCAAATCATATTATATCTTACCATGAAACATAGAAATGAGATGCGAAATCGCGTTTTAAGAAGCATTAGAACTCTATTGCTACGATACGTAGACATCTGCAAACGCTATTTCCTTGCAAGGAAGTGTCGCATTTACATTCATTTGAATCGTAGACGAGGAATGCATAACACTTCGCAAATCATATTATATCTTACCATGAAACATAGAAATGAGATGCGATATCGCGTTTTAAGAAGCACTAGAACTCTATTGCTACGATACGTAGACATCTGCAGACGCTATTTCCTAGCAAGGAAGTGTCGCATTTACATTCATTTGAAGTGTAGACGAGGAATACATGACACTTCGCAAATCATATTTTATCTTACCATGAAACATAGAAATGAGGTGCGATCTCGCGTTTTAAGAACCATAAGAACTTTATTGCTACGATACGTAGACATCTGCAAACGCTATTTCCTAGCAAGGAAGTGTCGCATTTACATTCATTTGAATCGTAGACGAGGAATGCATAACACTTCGCAAATCATATTATATCTTACCATGAAACATAGAAATGAGATGCGATATCGCGTTTTAAAAAGCATTAGAACTCTATTGCTACGATACGTAGACATCTGCAGACGCTATTTCCTAGCAAGGAAGTGTCGCATTTACATTCATTTGAAGTGTAGACGAGGAATACATGACACTTCGCAAATCATATTTTACCTTACCATGAAACATAGAAATGAGATGCGATATCGCGTTTAAAGAATCATAAGAACTCTATTGCTACGATACGTAGACATCTGCAACCTCTATTTCCTTGCAAGGAAGTGTCGCATTTACAATCATTTGAATCGTAGACGAGGAATGCACAACACTTCGCAAATCATATTATATCTTACCATGAAACATAGAATTGAGATGCGATATCGCGTTTTAAAAAGCATTAGAACTCTATTGCTACGATACGTAGACATCTGCAGACGCTATTTCCTAGCAAGGAAGTGTCGCATTTACATTCATTTGAAGTGTAGACGAGGAATACATGACACTTCGCAAATCATATTTTATCTTACCATGAAACATAGAAATGAGATGCGATATCGCGTTTTAAGAATCATACGAACTCTATTGCTACGATACGCAGACATCTGCAAACGCCATTTCCTTGCAAGGAAGTGTCGCATTTACATTCATTTGAAGTGTAGACGAGGAATACATAACACTTCGCAAATCATATTATATCTTACCATGAAACATAGAAATGAGATGCGATATCGCGTTTTAAGAAGCATTAGAACTCTATTGCTACGATACGTAGACATCTGCAAACGCTATTTCCTTGCAAGGAAGTGTCGCATTTACATTCATTTGAATCGTAGACGAGGAATGCACAACACTTCGCAAATCATATTATATCTTACCATGAAACATAGAATTGAGATGCGATATCGCGTTTTAAAAAGCATTAGAACTGTATTGCTACGATACGTAGACATCTGCAGACGCTATTTCCTAGCAAGGAAGTGTCGCATTTACATTCATTTGAAGTGTAGACGAGGAATACATGACACTTCGCAAATCATATTTTATCTTACCATGAAACATAGAAATGAGATGCGATATCGCGTTTTAAGAATCATACGAACTCTATTGCTAGGATACGCAGACATCTGCAAACGCCATTTCCTTGCAAGGAAGTGTCGCATTTACATTCATTTGAATCGTAGACGAGGAATGCATAACACTTCGCAAATCATATTATATCTTACCATGAATCATAGAAATGAGATGCGATATCGCGTTTTAAAAAGCATTAGAACTCTATTGCTACGATACGTAGACATCTGCAGACGCTATTTCCTAGCAAGGAAGTGTCGCATTTACATTCATTTGAAGTGTAGACGAGGAATACATGACACTTCGCAAATCATATTTTATCTTACCATGAAACATAGAAATGAGATGCGATATCGCGTTTTAAGAATCATACGAACTCTATTGCTACGATACGCAGACATCTGCAAACGCCATTTCCTTGCAAGGAAGTGTCGCATTTACATTCATTTGAAGTGTAGACGAGGAATACATAACACTTCGCAAATCATATCATATCTTACCATGAAAAATAGGAATGAGATGCGATATCGCGTTTTAAGAAGCATTAGATCTCTATTGCTGCGATACCTAGACATCTGCAGACGCTATTTCCTAGCAAGGAAGTGTCGCATTTACATTCATTTGAAGTGTAGACGAGGAATACATGATACTTCGCAAATCATATTATATCTTAACATGAAACATAGAAATGAGATGCGATATCGCGTTTTAAGAAGCATTAGAAATCTATTGCTACGATACGTAGACATCTGCAGACGCTATTTCCTAGCAGGGAAGTGTCGCATTCACATTCATTTGAAGTGTAGACGAGGAATACATAACACTTCGCAAATCATATTTTATCTTACCATGAAACATAGAAATGAGATGCGATATCGCGTTTTAAGAATCATAAGAACTTTATTGCTACGACACGTAGACATTTGCAAACGCTATTTCCTTGCAAGGAAGTGTCGCATTTACATTCATTTGAATCGTAGACGAGGAATGTATATCACTTCGCAATGAATATTATATCTTATCATGAAACATAGCTATGAGATGCTATATCTCGTTTTAAGAAGCATTTGAACTCTATTGCTACGATACGTAGACATCTGCAAACGCTATTTCCTTGCTAGCTAGTGTCGCATCTACATTCATTTGAAGTGTATACGAGGAATACATGACACTTCGCAGATCATATTATATCTTACCATGAAACATAGACATGAGATGCGATATCGCGTTTTAAGAAGCATTAGAAATCTATTGCTACGATACCTAGACATCTGCAAACGCTATTTCCTAGCGAGGAAGTGTCGCAGTCACATTCATTTGAAGTGTAGACGAGGAGTGCATGACACTTCGCAAATCATATTATATCTTACCGTGATACATAGAAATGAGATGCGATATCGCGTTTTAAGAAGCATTAGAAATCTATTGCTACGATACGTAGACATCTGCAAACGCTATTTCCTAGCGAGGAAGTGTCGCATTCACATTCATTTGAAATGTAGACGAGGAATACATGACACTTCGCAAATCATATTATATCTTACCGTGATACATAGAAATGAGATGCGATATCGCGTTTTAAGAAGCATTAGAACTCTATTGCTACGATACGTAGACATCTGCAAACGCTATTTCCTAGCGAGGATGTGTCGCATTCACATTCATTTGAAGTGTAGACGAGGAATACATGACACTTCGCAAATCATATTATATCTTACCGTGATACATAGAAATGAGATGCGATATCGCGTTTTAAGAAGCATTAGAACTCTATTGCTACGATACCTAGACATCTGCAGACGCTATTTCCTTGCAAGGAAGTGTCGCATTTACATTCATTTGAAGTGTAGACGAGGAATACATGACACTTCGCAAATCATATTATATCTTACCATGAAACATAGAAATGAGATGCGATATCGCGTTTTAAGAATCATAAGAACTCTATTGCTACGATACGTAGACATCTGCAAGCGCTATTTCCTTACAAGGAAGTGTCGCATTTACATTCATTTGAAGTGTAGACGAGGAATACATAACACTTCGCAAATCATATTATATCTTACCATGAAAAATAGGAATGAGATGCGATATCGCGTTTTAAGAAGCATTAGATCTCTATTGCTGCGATACCTAGACATCTGCAGACGCTATTTCCTAGCAAGGAAGTGTCGCATTTACATTCATTTGAAGTGTAGACGAGGAATACATGATACTTCGCAAATCATATTATATCTTAACATGAAACATAGAAATGAGATGCGATATCGCGTTTTAAGAAGCATTAGAAATCTATTGCTACGATACGTAGACATCTGCAGACGCTATTTCCTAGCAGGGAAGTGTCGCATTTACATTCATTTGAAGTGTAGACGAGGAATACATGACACTTCGCAAATCATATTTTACCTTACCATGAAACATAGAAATGAGATGCGATATCGCGTTTTAAGAATCATAAGAACTCTATTGCTACGATACGTAGACATCTGCAAACGCTATTTCCTTGCAAGGAAGTGTCGCATTTACATTCATTTGAATCGTAGACGAGGAATGCATAACACTTCGCAAGTCATATTATATCTTACCATGAAACATAGAAATGAGACGCGATATCGCGTTTTAAAAAGCATTAGAACTCTATTGCTACGATACGTAGACATCTGCAGACGCTACTTCCTAGCAAGGAAGTGTCGCATTTACATTCATTTGAAGTGTAGACGAGGAATACATGACACTTCGCAAATCATATTTTATCTTACCATGAAACGTAGAAATGAGATGCGATATCGCGTTTTAAGAAGCATTAGAACTCTATTGCTACGATACCTAGACATCTGCGGACGCTATTTCCTTGCGAGGAAGTGTCGCATTTACATTCATTTGAAGTGTAGACGAGGAATACGTGACACTTCGCAAATCATATTATATCTTACCATGAAACATAGAAATGAGATGCAATATCGCGATTTAAAAATCATAAGAACTCTATTGCTACGATAAGCAGACATCTGCAAACGCTATTTCCTTGCAAGGAAGTGTCGCATTTACATTCATTTGAATCGTAGAAGAGGAATGCAGAACACTTCGCGAATCATATTATATCTTACCATGAAACATATAAATGAGATGCGATATCGCATTTTAAGAATCATAAGAACTCTATTGCTACGATACGTAGACATCTGCAAACGCTATTTCCTAGCGAGGAAGTGTCGCATTCACATTCATTTGAAGTGTAGACGAGGAATACATAACACTTCGCAAATCATATTATATCTTACCATGAAACATAGAAATGAGATGCAATATCGCGATTTAAGAATCATAAGAACTCTATTGCTACGATACGCAGACATCTGCAAACACCATTTCCTTGCAAGGAAGTGTCGCATTTACATTCATTTGAAGTGTAGACGAGGAATACATAACACTTAGCAAATCATATTATATCTTACCATGAAAAATAGAAATGAGATGCGATATTGCGTTTTAAGAAGCATTAGAACTCTATTGCTACGATACGTAGACATCTGCAAACGCTATTTCCTTGCACGGAAGTGTCGCATTTACATTCATTTGAATCGTAGACGAGGAATGCATAACACTTCGCAAATCACATTATATCTTACCATGAAACATAGAAATGAGATGCGATGTCGCGTTCTAAAGAGCATTAGAACTCTATTGCTACGATACGTAGACATCTGCAGACGCTATTTCCTTGCAAGGAAATGTCGCATTTACATTCATTTGAATCGTAGACGAGGAATGCATGACACTTCGCAAATCATATTATATCTTACCTTGATACATAGAAATGAGATGCGATATCGCGTTTTAAGAAGCATTAGAACTCTATTGCTACGATACCTAGACATCTGCGGACGCTATTTCCTTGCAAGGAAGTGTCGCATTTTCATTCATTTGAAGTGTAGACGAGGAATACATGACACTTCGCAAATCATATTATATCTTACCATGAAACATAGAAATGAGATGCAATATCGCGATTTAAAAATCATAAGAACTCTATTGCTACGATAAGCAGACATCTGCAAACGCTATTTCCTTGCAAGGAAGTGTCGCATTTACATTCATTTGAATCGTAGAAGAGGAATGCAGAACACTTCGCAAATCATATTATATCTTACCATGAAACATAGAAATGAGATGCGATATCGCATTTTAAGAATCATAAGAACTCTATTGCTACGATACGTAGACATCTGCAAACGCTATTTCCTAGCGAGGAAGTGTCGCATTCACATTCATTTGAAGTGTAGACGAGGAATACATAACACTTCGCAAATCATATTATATCTTACCATGAAACATAGAAATGAGATGCAATATCGCGATTTAAGAATCATAAGAACTCTATTGCTACGATACGCAGACATCTGCAAACACCATTTCCTTGCAAGGAAGTGTCGCATTTACATTCATTTGAAGTGTAGACGAGGAATACATAACACTTAGCAAATCATATTATATCTTACCATGAAACATAGAAATGAGATGCGATATCGCGTTTTAAGAAGCATTAGAACTCTATTGCTACGATACGCAGACATCTGCAAACGCCATTTCCTTGCAAGGAAGTGTCGCATTTACATTCATTTGAAGTCTAGACGAGGAATACATAACACTTCGCAAATCATATTATATCTTACCATGAAAAATAGGAATGAGATGCGATATCGCGTTTTAAGAAGCATTAGATCTCTATTGCTGCGATACCTAGACATCTGCAGACGCTATTTCCTAGCAAGGAAGTGTCGCATTTACATTCATTTGAAGTGTAGACGAGGAATACATGACACTTCGCAAATCATATTATATCTTACCTTGATACATATAAATGAGATGCGATATCGCGTTTTAAGAAGCATTAGAACTCTATTGCTACGATACCTAGACATCTGCGGACGCTATTTCCTTGCAAGGAAGTGTCGCATTTACATTCATTTGAAGTGTAGACGAGGAATACATGACACTTCGCAAATCATATTATATCTTACCATGAAACATAGAAATGAGATGCAATATCGCGATTTAAGAATCATAAGAAATCTATTGCTACTATACGCAGACATCTGCAAACGCTATTTCCTTGCAAGGAAGTGTCGCATTTACATTCATTTGAATCGTAGACGAGGAATGCATAACACTTCGCAAATCATATTATATCTTACCATGAAACATAGAAATGAGATGCGATATCCCGTTTTAAGAATCATAAGAACTCTATTGCTACGATACGTAGACATCTGCAAACACTATTTCCTTGCGAGGGAGTGTCGCATTTACATTCATTTGAAGTGTAGACGAGGAATACATAACACTTCGCAAATCATATTATATCTTACCATGAAACATAGAAATGAGATGCGATGTCGCGTTCTAAAAAGCATTAGAACTCTATTGCTACGATACGTAGACATCTGCAGACGCTATTTCCTTGCAAGGAAATGTCGCATTTACATTCATTGGTATCGTAGACGAGGAATGCATGACACTTCGCAAATCATATTATATCTTACCATGAAACATAGAAATGAGATGCAATATCGCGATTTAAGAATCATAAGAACTCTATTGCTACGATACGCAGACATCTGCAAACGCCATTTCCTTGCAAGGAAGTGTCGCATTTACATTCATTTGAAGTGTAGACGAGGAATACATAACACTTAGCAAATCATATTATATCTTACCATGAAACATAGAAATGAGATGCGATATCGCGTTTTAAGAAGCATTAGAACTCTATTGCTACGATACGTAGACATCTGCAAACGCTATTTCCTTGCAAGGAAGTGTCGCATTTACATTCATTTGAATCGTAGACGAGGAATGCATAACACTTCGCAAATCATATTATATCTTACCATGAAACATAGAAATGAGATGCGATATCGCGTTTTAAGAAGCATTAGAATTCTATTGCTACGATACCTAGACATCTGTGGACGCTATTTCCTTGCAAGGAAGTGTCGCATTTACATTCATTTGAGTGTAGACGAGGAATGCATAACACTTAGCAAATCTTATTATATCTTACCGTGATACATAGAAATGAGATGCGATATCTCGTTTTATGAAGCATCAGAAATCCATTGCTACGATACGTAGACATCTGCAAACGCTATTTCCTTGCAAGGAAGTGTCGCATTTACATTCATTTGAATCGTAGACGAGGAATGCATAACACTTCGCAAATCATATAATATCTTATCATGAAACATAGAAATTAGATGCGATATCGCGTTTTAAGAAGCATTAGAACTCTATTGCTACGATACCTAGACATCTGCAGACGCTATTTCCTTGCAAGGAAGTGTCGCATTTACATTCATTTGAAGTGTAGACGAGGAATGCATAACACTTAGCAATGAATATTATACCTTACCATGAAACATAGAAATGAGATGCGATATCGCGTTTTAAGAAGCATTAGAACTCTATTGCTACGATACATAGACATCTGCAAACGCTATTTCCTTGCAAGGAAGTGTCGCATTTACATTCATTTGAATCGTATACGAGGAATGCATGACACTTAGCAATGAATATTATATCTTACCATGAAACATAGAAATGAGATGCGATATCGCGTTTTAAAAAGCATTAGAACTCTATTGCTACGATACGTAGACATCTGCAGACGCGATTTCCTAGCAAGGAAGTGTCGCATTTACATTCATTTGAAGTGTAGACGAGGAATACATGATACTTCGCAAATCATATTATACCTTACCATGAAACATAGAAATGAGATGCGATATCGCGTTTTAAGAATCATAAGAACTCTACTGCTACGATACGTAGACATCTGCAAACGCTATTTCCTTGCAAGGGAGTGTCGCATTTACATTCATTTGAATCGTAGACGAGAAATACATGACACTTCGCAAATCATATTATATCTTACCATGAAACATAGAAATGAGATGCGATATCGCGTTTTAAGAAGCATTGGAACTCTACTGCTACGATACGTAGACATCTTCAAACGCTATTTCCTAGCGAGGAAGTGTCGCATTTACATTCATTTGAAGTGTAGACGAGGAATACATGACGCTTCGCAAATCTTATTATATCTTACCGTGATACACAGAAATGAGATGCGATATCGCGTTTTAAGAAGCATTAGAACTCTATTGCTACGATACCTAGAAATCTGCAGACGCTATTTCCTTGAAAGGAAGTGTCGCATTTACATTCATTTGAATCGTAGACGACGAATGCATATCACTTCGCAATGAATATTATATCTTACCATGAAAAATAGAAATGAGATGCGATATCGCGTTTTAAGAAGCATTAGAACTCTATTGCTACGATACATAGACATCTGCAAACGCTATTTCCTTGCAAGGAAGTGTCGCATTTACATTCATTTGAATCGTAGACGAGGAATGCATGACACTTCGCAAATCATATTATATCTTACCATGAAACATAGAAATGAGATGCGATATCGCGTTTTAAGAAGCATTAGAACTCTATTGCTACGATACGCAGACATCTGCAAACGCCATTTCCTTGCGAGGAAGTGTCGCATTTACATTCATTTGAAGTGTAGACGAGGAATACATGACACTTCGCAAATCATATTTTATCTTACCATGAAACATAGAAATGAGATGCGATATCGCGTTTTAAGAATCATAAGAACTTTATTGCTACGATACGTAGACATCTGCAAACGCTATTTCCTTGCAAGGAAGTGTCGCATTTACATTCATTTGAATCGTAGACGAGGAATGTATATCACTTCGCAATGAATATTATATCTTATCATGAAACATAGCTATGAGATGCTATATCTCGTTTTAAGAAGCATTTGAACTCTATTGCTACGATACGCAGACATCTGCAAACGCCATTTCCTTGCAAGGAAGTGTCGCATTTACATTCATTTGAAGCATAGATGAGGAATACATAACACTTCGCAAATCATATTATATCTTACCATGAAAAATAGAAATGAGATGCGATATCGCGTTTTAAGAAGCATTAGATCTCTATTGCTGCGATACCTAGACATCTGCAGACGCTATTTCCTAGCAAGGAAGTGTCGCATTTACATTCATTTGAAGTGTAGACGAGGAATACATGATACTTCGCAAATCATATTATATCTTAACATGAAACATAGAAATGAGATGCGATATCGCGTTTTAAGAAGCATTAGAAATCTATTGCTACGATACGTAGACATCTGCAGACGCTATTTCCTAGCAGGGAAGTGTCGCATTCACATTCATTTGAAGTGTAGACGAGGAATACATGACACTTCGCAAATCATATTATATCTTAACATGAAACATAGAAATGAGATGCGATATCGCGTTTTAAGAAGCATTAGAAATCTATTGCTACGATACGTAGACATCTGCAGACGCTATTTCCTAGCAGGGAAGTGTCGCATTCACATTCATTTGAAGTATAGACGAGGAATACATAACACTTCACAAATCATATTATATCTTACCATGAAACATAGAAATGAGATGCAATATCGCGTTTTAAGAATCATAAGAACTCTATTGCTACGATACGTAGACATCTGCAAACGCTATTTCCTTACAAGGAAGTGTCGCATTTACACGCACTTGAAGTGTAGACGAGGAATACATAACACTTCGCAAATCATATTATATCTTACCATGAAACATAGAAATGAGATGCGATATCGCGTTTTAAGAAGCATTAGAATTCTATTGCTACGATACCTAGACATCTGTGGACGCTATTTCCTTGCAAGGAAGTGTCGCATTTACATTCATTTGAGTGTAGACGAGGAATGCATAACACTTAGCAAATCTTATTATATCTTACCGTGATACATAGAAATGAGATGCGATATCTCGTTTTATGAAGCATCAGAAATCCATTGCTACGATACGTAGACATCTGCAAACGCTATTTCCTTGCAAGGAAGTGTCGCATTTACATTCATTTGAATCGTAGACGAGGAATGCATAACACTTCGCAAATCATATTATATCTTATCATGAAACATAGAAATTAGATGCGATATCGCGTTTTAAGAAGCATTAGAACTCTATTGCTGACGATACCTAGACATCTGCAGACGCTATTTCCTTGCAAGGAAGTGTCGCATTTACATTCATTTGAAGTGTAGACGAGGAATGCATAACACTTAGCAATGAATATTATACCTTACCATGAAACATAGAAATGAGATGCGATATCGCGTTTTAAGAAGCATTAGAACTCTATTGCTACGATACATAGACATCTGCAAACGCTATTTCCCTTGCAAGGAAGTGTCGCATTTACATTCATTTGAATCGTATACGAGGAATGCATGACACTTAGCAATGAATATTATATCTTACCATGAAACATAGAAATGAGATGCGATATCGCGTTTTAAAAAGCATTAGAACTCTATTGCTACGATACGTAGACATCTGCAGACGCGATTTCTAGCAAGGAAGTGTCGCATTTACATTCATTTGAAGTGTAGACGAGGAATACATGATACTTCGCAAATCATATTATACCTTACCATGAAACATAGAAATGAGATGCGATATCGCGTTTTAAGAATCATAAGAACTCTACTGCTACGATACGTAGACATCTGCAAACGCTATTTCCTTGCAAGGGAGTGTCGCATTTACATTCATTTGAATCGTAGACGAGAAATACATGACACTTCGCAAATCATATTATATCTTACCATGAAACATAGAAATGAGATGCGATATCGCGTTTTAAGAAGCATTGGAACTCTACTGCTACGATACGTAGACATCTTCAAACGCTATTTCCTAGCGAGGAAGTGTCGCATTTACATTCATTTGAAGTGTAGACGAGGAATACATGACGCTTCGCAAATCTTATTATATCTTACCGTGATACACAGAAATGAGATGCGATATCGCGTTTTAAGAAGCATTAGAACTCTATTGCTACGATACCTAGAAATCTGCAGACGCTATTTCCTTGAAAGGAAGTGTCGCATTTACATTCATTTGAATCGTAGACGACGAATGCATGTCACTTCGCAATGAATATTATATCTTACCATGAAAAATAGAAATGAGATGCGATATCGCGTTTTAAGAAGCATTAGAACTCTATTGCTACGATACATAGACATCTGCAAACGCTATTTCCTTGCAAGGAAGTGTCGCATTTACATTCATTTGAATCGTAGACGAGGAATGCATGACACTTCGCAAATCATATTATATCTTACCATGAAACATTAGAAATGAGATGCGATATCGCGTTTTAAGAAGCATTAGAACTCTATTGCTACGATACGCAGACATCTGCAAACGCCATTTCCTTGCGAGGAAGTGTCGCATTTACATTCATTTGAAGGTAGACGAGGAATACATGACACTTCGCAAATCATATTTTATCTTACCATGAAACATAGAAATGAGATGCGATATCGCGTTTTAAGAATCATAAGAACTTTATTGCTACGATACGTAGACATCTGCAAACGCTATTTCCTTGCAAGGAAGTGTCGCATTTACATTCATTGAATCGTAGACGAGGAATGTATATCACTTCGCAATGAATATTATATCTTATCATGAAACATAGCTATGAGATGCTATATCTCGTTTTAAGAAGCATTTGAACTCTATTGCTACGATACGCAGACATCTGCAAACGCCATTTCCTTGCAAGGAAGTGTCGCATTTACATTCATTTGAAGCATAGATGAGGAATACATAACACTTCGCAAATCATATTATATCTTACCATGAAAAATAGAAATGAGATGCGATATCGCGTTTTAAGAAGCATTAGATCTCTATTGCTGCGATACCTAGACATCTGCAGACGCTATTTCCTAGCAAGGAAGTGTCGCATTTACATTCATTTGAAGTGTAGACGAGGAATACATGATACTTCGCAAATCATATTATATCTTAACATGAAACATAGAAATGAGATGCGATATCGCGTTTTAAGAAGCATTAGAAATCTATTGCTACGATACGTAGACATCTGCAAACGCTATTTCCTTACAAGGAAGTGTCGCATTTACACGCACTTGAAGTGTAGACGAGGAATACATAACACTTCGCAAATCATATTATATCTTACAATGAAACATAGGAATGAGATGCGATATCGCGTTTTAAGAAGCATTAGATCTCTATTGCTGCGATACCTAGACATCTGCAGACGCTATTTCCTAGCAAGGAAGTGTCGCATTTACATTCATTTGAATCGCAGACGAGAAATACATGACACTTCGCAAATCATATTATATCTTAACATGAAACATAGAAATGAGATGCGATATCGCGTTTTAAGAAGCATTAGAAATCTATTGCTACGATACGTAGACATCTGCAGACGCTATTTCCTTGCAAGGAAATGTCGCATTTACATTCATTTGAATCGTAGACGAGGAATGCATGACACTTCGCAAATCATATTATATCTTACCTTGATACATAGAAATGAGATGCGATATCGCGTTTTAAGAAGCATTAGAACTCTATTGCTACGATACCTAGACATCTGCGGACGCTATTTCCTTGCAAGGAAGTGTCGCATTTTCATTCATTTGAAGTGTAGACGAGGAATACATGACACTTCGCAAATCATATTATATCTTACCATGAAACATAGAAATGAGATGCAATATCGCGATTTAAGAATCATAAGAACTCTATTGCTACGATACGCAGACATCTGCAAAACGCTATTTCCTTGCAAGGAAGTGTCGCATTTACATTCATTTGAATCGTAGACGAGGAATGCATAACACTTCGCAAATCATATTATATCTTACCATGAAACATAGAAATGAGATGCGATATCCCGTTTTAAGAATCATAAGAACTCTATTGCTACGATACGTAGACATCTGCAAACACTATTCCTTGCGAGGGAGTGTCGCATTTACATCATTTGAAGTGTAGACGAGGAATACATAACACTTCGCAAATCATATTATATCTTACCATGAAACATAGAAATGAGATGCGATGTCGCGTTCTAAAAAGCATTAGAACTCTATTGCTACGATACGTAGACATCTGCAGACGCTATTTCCTTGCAAGGAAATGTCGCAT